>NC_142523.1:1655000-1740000 GCF_964205215.1 Stylophora pistillata
TCTTGAAGGGTGTACTTGCATTAATTAACAATGTTACATTAATGGCTAATTGTATAAATTAACCGTAACTCTTACAAGCAATCAGTTTTGTTAGGAAGAAATGTCATATTGGACATAATATGAGCAGCAAAGGCTGAGGTTAGGATGCAACTGATGTGTAAATTCCTTGATTACATTCAGAAAAATTGCTCTCATTACTGATTAAACTTAGAGGCCAGCTAAACATGAGCAAATACTTAAGCATAAAATTTTCCTCTTAACAGATTTTTGGTGCGTCTGAGGATTTTGACTCTGCTTTGGAGGAGGGTAGTGAGGCGTGGTTTGACTTCTTAACCCAATCGTCTGGAGGTTAGGGCTGGATCGAGGATTCAAAACAATATTTTTAATTGAATAGTGTTACGTGCACGAATGACCAACAAATGTCCGCTAACAAAGCATATATGAAAATAGACTCCCGAGTACGATATATGGCACGTAACAAAAATGTAACAACAAGCAGTTACCCATTTTAACTATTTAATTAGTTTTACACTGTTTAATCTACTTAGGTTAGAGATTAAGTTAAGCAGTTCATAAAGCAGGCTTACAATCCTTCATGCCGTGTAAGTGTTCGTCGTCTTGATCAACTTCCAATTCCAACATCCGCCGACTGAAGACCACAGCGCTTGGCTTTCTTGATTCATAACTTTCTTTCCGTGTACACAAATTCTTCCGGAGGACTTCATAGTGAACCCTGTATTCTTTATCTTCATCCCCTCTCGACTATCGTCTTTTCCATCTCTTTCTTCTCTCCGGACATCGCAAGGTCAAAAGGTCATAGCCTCGTCATATCATAAAAGTTCAGTCAGCAAGCCACGAGGGTAAGCCCTCGGGCAAATTCTTTTGTACTTCTCACAAGCCAGCTTTTATACATTTACTTTAGTTATCTAGAATGTTCTATTACTATTTATAGCGTATTACAAGTTGTACTATTTTTGGAAACTGCTGAGTCACATGAAAGAAGTTTCTGGAATATTACAGATTGTAGATAATTCTAGAAAAGTCTGGGATTGCGTGACAGATTCAGTAAAAATAATTCGATCCTCGTAACAATAGAAAAAAATATGATCTTAGTTGGAGCTGTATAATTGTTAGTAGTTATGAGTAATTGAATAGAAAGATTAAATGCCATCTTCCCCTCTCACTTCAGTCTCCCTAAAGAAAATTATTTGAATACTGAAGTGGCTGTTCCATAATACTAAAAAAAGTTAGGTTTCTCGACAGTTTGTGCTTTTAAGGTACGGGGGGGGGGGGGGTAATACTACTTTGTTTATTTAGTAAATTAACTTCTTCAGGCGGCTGTTATGTGGTTGGCTGATAGTATTCACTATTACTGGACTGTACTAGGCCAACTGTTTTTCTTTCATAGAAAGTAATAAGCTAAAAAATGTTGTGAAACTCTTGAGTTCGGTTTTTTTTACGCTGGCTTTGTTTCTTGTCGACGAAAATAATCGGAGAACAAATATTGATTTAGAATCGCGCGAAAATTTAATGTATGGGTTATAAAAGTGTATATGCTATAATTTTCTCCATCTAATAGCGAAGGCTGTACTGGCAATATTCCTATGTACGGCCCGATCAAGAGTTACCCAAGGTTGTTAGGTAGTTTCTCATACGGCACTTGGCCATGTTTGTTGATATTTTCATTAAAACGAAACCCCACTCACTTTAATCTAATGGGTTCTGCTGTAATAATTGGTCCCATGCCTCTAGCATCTAAGACAGAACAGGCTACCGAGTGTAAAGTTTTGAAATTTACAAAAGGTGTTTGTAGATCTGACTGCATGTTTTTCTTAAGTAAAATTTCTGACTGTCTTTTTTCTGTGAAAGTCGAAACGAAGAGATCTAGACATGATGCCAGTTTTTACTTTATTCATTACTACAACTAACTATGCAGATGGTAAGCAAATTGTTGTGGAGATTTACTTTTCTATTTTAATTGTTGTAGTGGTCGATGAAATCATTCCGTCACAAGGACCCACAGAGGTAAGCACAATAATTTTTTACTACTGCCTTTCTTTTAGGAAGTTGTAAGTACTATGCTATGATGCTGTAAAAGTTACTAAGTCTTCCCCCAAGCTCCTCGTGGTTTTCAAAATTGAAGACTTTCATGAGAGCCGCGTAACCTCTCTCATGACTTGTGGCGACTCATGTAATTTAGTCCTGTTCCAACTCTGGCGATCGTTTGACGAGTCTTATTGGGTTTCTTCGGATTTGTCATTGGTTTTCTCGAGATTTGTGCGATGTTTGTTCAGGGTCTCGCCTCTGAATTTCGACTTCTCATCGATTTGAGCGCAAAAGCTACCTCGTGAAATCGTCTTCTTACATCATGTGCGTTGTACTCTGCCAGTTGGGTACATTACTTGGTAGGTTTAAAATCTCTTTTTTGCCATGTTGTCACACAGTGGAGTGGGTTTTCCATTCCGTCGAGTATACAGAGTGTAAAAGCGGATAGGGTTTATTCAAACAGATGTTTAACGTTCGTATCTGTTTACATTCAATGTGCATTAAGGTGGCTCGTACCAGTTTTCTCGCGCGGGGAACAGGTCACTCTTGCGTGACGCGCGCGAGAGAAACGTGCGAAAGAAGCGCGAGATCAAAAGATGAAAATTCAAAACAAAGATGGCGGCACGTGGAATTTTTTCTACTTTTGTGAGAAGTTTACCTAAGAGCTTGTATTTGATGTGTTGAGCGGCTACTGTGAATGCAGGAGATAGAAATTAAGATAACGAAGACGATTTTCGGAGAAGTAAAGGTTGCTTCACTTCACATTTAAAAGAAACATTCAACCGATATGAAATCTTGCGACGGCGAAAAAAGAAGAACTCAAGTGAAGGATAATCTACCTGAAATGGAAGAAGACTTTGAAACTTCAAGGAAAATAATATGATATAGCCAGAAGTCGTGTGTAGGATTTTTAAGATGAGCCCGGGAGGCTGTCTTTCACAGCTGTTTAATGATTTTCTTAGCAGTAAACGTCTGTGAACATCGTAGGTGCTCGCGCGAGCACACGCAATTGTCAGCGGTAGCTAAAACAGATCATGAGCAAATGTTGATCTTATAGAATCCAGATTTTTAAATGCGCGAGAACGCGCGTGGAAATTGCTAAACTCACGAAAGCTATTGCATGAAAACAAGTCCGGTGACCCCTACTTTTTATTGTTCCAATATGATAATAACGTCGAAAGGAATCATCAGAAAAAAAACTAGAAAATTCTACGGAAGGAAATTTGTGATGTGTAAAAATTGCCCTTTTTGTAGATTTTCTGAAATTCCGCTCCGTATAATTTTTTAAAAATCTTTGGGCGTTTTCCTTTTTAAGTGCCAAAAGCAATCACTGAAAAAAATCAGAGGGTCACCGGGTTAGTTTTCGAGTTATTTAAGCCACAAGCTAAAAAATGCGTCTGAATGAGCCTATGAAAGCGTTACCATGGAAACTTCTAGTGACGAAATGACACTTATTTTTGGATAACCAATGATTATGTAATTCAACCCCGTAAAAGTTTTCAACTGGCCTTGGTCAGTCTTTCTGTTGTATTCTTTCAAAGTTACAAACTATCAAAAAGATGAAAACTGGAACGAGCCACCTTAAATACCTCAGGTATTCTGGTTAGAATCGCACCATTGAACAAAATCTCGCATTCTGATTGGTTAATGAAGCGAAGTGTTTAGCGTGGAATTGTGAGTTGAAAACGAGGATAAGTGATATTGTTTCACATCTTGGATTGCATAACAATTCCACGTAATGCTGTTTTCTTATTTCTTTTTTTTCTTATTTTTATTCAATCATGCGATTTAAGGAAAATCTACTACTTGACTCGCTTTGAGCTTAGAGTTTTGCCTACAATAGCATATTTAATTTGGTTAAAATGTAGACTTATTTGTTGCCGGTTTTCTTGTATATGTTGTGCTATTCAACCTGGTGTGAATTTTCTGGTCGAGTTAAGGCAATAATCGGCAATTAATCATATTTAAAGCTTAGGTTAATAGTGGTGGATGTTAACCGAACCACGAATAAGCGGCATGTTTGATAGCCACCAGTTCACAGGCCTCCTGTCCTCTTTCGTGTCTTGACCTCCGGTAAACCTACTTCCGGTCATTAGGTGTTACGAATAGAACTGTGCCCTATCATGGGCAACGGAATCTGTTTGTGTATTGGACATGAATGTTCAAGGATTGCTTTCTTTTGAATACTGACAGAAAAATATACGCTTCTGCATCATTTTGGCCGAAAAATTGCATAGAAAATACGAGACATCGAACCTCCAGGCCAAATTCGAAGGCATTGGTACTGTACCTTTACAAAAAAGAGATGAAAAAACCCTGACTGGAAGTATCAGTAAGTAAATACTATTTGTTGATTGACATGTAGCGTTATGGAGTGAAGTGCTACTACATTTATGATGAATGTAAAATAGGTAAAACCCCGCTAGCTCGAACCCAGTTAACTTGGACTCCCTGCTAAGTTGAACAACATATGACTGATTTCCTCTGGATTTGACCCCTTCTTCCCATTCATTTACAATCAACCAACTTGAACTCGTTTAACTCAAACTTCACTTTAACTCTAATGTTACTTCCTTGTGCTCATATTCCCCTAATAACTCGAACTTTAAATGATACCGTCGCTGCATAAACGTCAAAATGTGACAACATAGCTGATTGATACGTCCCTGTCTTCAATCGCATATTGATACGGACATGATAACATTTATGTAAACGTAATACATTTAGCTAAGTTCCCAAACTTAACGTTTTTGTGAAAATAATTTGATTTACGGAAAGTATGTTGATTGGGCGAGAATGGACAAAAACATGATTCCTTATTAATTGTTAATAGGATAATTGAAATGCAGTACCAATCCCGATCACTCGATCCCAAACTGAAGTTCTGCGGTACCGGCTGTAAATGCTAAGCAGTGCAGGCCTTTATATCTGTAGAATAGAGGAGAAAGAAGTTTCTCACCCCTAACTTTAACAATCAACATTACGAAACAATAGTTGAACGGCGAAATATCACAAACTGTAGTATATTTTTATTCTTATTGATAATTAATCTACTCATGATATTAAATCTACTAAGACTAGGTCGCATGTCATTTTTGTCAGATTCTTGCTTGGCCGGCAAAGTGAAGGTATATCTGGAGTTTGAAGGTTCAAATGAAAGATCAATTGGTTCTACCGACTTTGAATTCATTAAGAACAATGATCAAGTCATACTTGAAAAGTTATCCAAAGTAGAGATGGGCCAGGATGAACTTTTCAAAACGTTTGGAACTTTAGCTGGAGCTTTTTCATCGAGAAGCAGAGGTGTTCAACAGGCCACCCCTCGTGGTGCAGGAGGAACAGGTATTGGTGTGTTAAATTACAAGGGATCATGCACAACTCGAATTTTGTAATTTTTAATGACATGGCTCCAATTGAAATTTTTGTCATCGGTAATGGTTACCCTAGTCTTTGAATAGGTGGTATATCCACCAATAGGTGGTACATCCACCAAGGTCTAGGATGGCAAGAAAGAGATGGTTCTGGAAAAGTTATGGTATCGTGATAGTCATAAATCGTCCTTCACGAAGGGATGGATTGTGTTTAGAAAAGACCCACTGCTCCACCACAAAGGCCGACAGGCTATCTTAACCCCCTACTTTATCACTTCAGTGACCTTCTTGATTCATTATTCATAAAATGCAAAGGGAACCCGCTCATACAGTGTATGAAAGCATAATTCGGGAACCCCTATGATGATATTTGGCCAACCGGAATTATTTATATTTTATTGGTTCGGAACAAATTTATCTTAGAATCGCATCATTGAATAAAATCTCGCAGTCTGATTGGTTAACGGAGCCAGGTATTTAACGTGGAATTTCGAGTTGAAAACGAGGCTAAATGAAATTGTTTCGTATCTACGTCACTAAGCACAACAACTATCGTCAAATTGTTACAAAGTTTGGTTTAAAATGTTTTCAAAACCATTGTCACCTTCAAAAGAGCAAAAACAAACAAAGCGTTTTCAAAGTGAGCCGGAGGTTCTTCCTTGTTTTGAACTGAACTTCAAATTCTTGGAGAGGCATGTAAAACCTCTTTCGCTCGCTACACTGCCCGAAAGCGAGAAAATCCTGTGAACACGGCCCAGCGACGGTCTACGCACTAAAGCTTTGCGAGAAATTTATGCCAACAGCCTTGCACTTCCATCAGTAGTTGGCAATAACACAACATCAATGAATAACGGCATTGATGATCTAGCAGTAAGAGTTCCAGGTGGATTGTTCACCAATGTATCGTTCAACAACTCTCCAATGAATATCTCCATCAACTTTCAGTCGAATGCTCATCCCAGCGATTCAGCTAATGACAGTCGCCTGTAGTGAATTTCTACAAATAAAAAGATTAAAGTTTTTGGACTTTTCATGAAACACCTCTTTGTTTTCAAGGGAATAAAGAATCGATCAATACACGTATTTGCACTTCAAGGCACTTGCCTTGTATCAATTGCGATGCTATTGCACCTGAAATCAGTGCTTTCGCTTGCAAACTTCATTTCTCTCAGTTTGCCACCAAAGCCGGGTAAAAGGTGTAAATTATTTTCCTTCTCGAGCAAATTATTTGGAATTTTGAAAAAATATGTTAACGATAAACGGCTTGTAAATCCAGTGAAATACCACCATTATCCCTAAATAGTGTGAAGCTTGTTTAAAAAGTTCCAAAATTAATGTAAAATCAAGCACGAGGTACAAATAAAATTGTCGAAGGTTCAAACGTGAACGAATAACCTTGCTTTCTATTCGCTAACATAATGACACTTCTGACAGTTGGCTTTAAAATGGCTTTCTAGAGCGCGCGCTCGGGATAAAAACGAACAATAATATTGCTGATTTAATTTCTTGTTTTCTTATTTTCATTCACGTATGCGATTCAAGGAAAATTGATTACCTAACTCGTGAATTCCGCGTTAAATTGCACGCGAAAACCGCCTGGTTAGCTCAATTGGGAGAGCGCCGGACTGCTGTGCGGGAGGTCGAGAGTTCAATACCGGCCGGACCAACACTCAGGGTCTTAAACTTAATTGAGAAGAATATGCTTCCTTTCTTTAACATCAAGAAATGGTTAGATATTCTAGTCTTCTCGGATAGGGACGAATAAATGGAGGTCCCGTCTCCTGTAGGGTTGGGGTAGGAGACGTTAATTTCCCATGCACGAGATTACTGTGTGATGGATGTCCTCCCTGGGTTGGGTTGGGTGGGTAGGTGAAATCGCTACGGACTAAACACGGCGGCCAGAGGCGGCTGTCTGATTTCAACCTTTAAATTGTAACTAAACACATATGTTGTTTAGAGAAATAGAGACCTTGACCTTGATATCGCACTCATCGCTTCGCGATTCGTGCGAAATTCGAAATTCGAAATTCGAAATTCGAAGTTCCCTCGTAGGGTAATCAATTTTCCTATAGAACCATAGGAAAAAAAAAGTGAGGATAGTTTTTAAACTTGGCTAAACGGACCTTCTCTGTCTGGAGAAATCTTTTCAATTACATACTGTATGTGGGGAGACAAAAAGTTAGGGGTTACTTCTTTACAACATTGAATTTTTGTCTCATGGAATTTATTGATAGCTTGGTCTCCTCATATTAAATAGAAGTGTATCCCAAAGCCCCTTAGCAACATTTTGAGATTTACCGAACTACTCAACGTAACGTTATACATTTTTCACAAGAGCTCTCTAGTGTGAATGCGTTGTGAGGTAAGAGTGATTTCAAGTAGAACGTCAAAAGGGATAACACTGGTTTCCCTCTAATTTTCGCTTTAATTGATTTAGAGAACTCCCGCTTCTCTCTCAACTAATTAAGAGCAAATCTAATTGCTTTGGGTTCTCCTCGGCTTCTAGAGATGTTTTCTTCCACTCTGATTAGCTTTTGTATTTACACTGGTTTTGGTGTTTCGTCACTCATTTGAAAAGTTCTAATTAATCTACATTTGGTCTTGTAACCTTACATTGCTATGGTTATTTCACTAGGATCGTCAAATGTGAATAAAAGGGACGATGCCATACTCGAAAAAATTCTTACATTACTTGTGTACAAAGCTGCTGAGATAGATGGCCGCGAATTTCTCGAAATGGTCTTCAGCACCTCAGCTGGAAGATTAGTATTCAATCACTACAGAAACAGTTCTACATCACCAGGAGACGTTGCCAGAGCGAATGGACATACCATCTTGGGAGATTTCCTTGAGGATGTGAATGAAAGGTAAAACATTTTTACTTCTTTGTTGGATTATCTAAAGCCTTGTTGCCACTGGAAAAGTAATGCTCAGATTATATATTGTTAGAGAAGTCACTGATTTACAGAAAATAAGATAAACTTGGACAAATGTGTGACCTTTATAATGGACTCCATAACGAGAGATTAAGGCCTTTGTGTTTCCGTGTTCTCGTGTTCTTGTTCAATATACGTTATTCATTCACTGTTTCTTCCTTCCTCCATACAGTATACCCGTACATCAATCATACTTGTAATTTGTTCAAGGGTTTTTTATTAAATTTTAATTTACATACAACAGTACAGCGCTAACACCACATAAAATACTCGCAGTAATTACGAAACCAACTATGCTCACGTTACTTACAATGCTATCCTTGTTTCCATTAATAGTTATCGATACTCACGCACGTTAAAGACTGCCAACAAAGATATATATGGTCGTAGTAGTAGCAAGTATGATAAATATTGTAAGAAATAGACATTTTTTTTGAGAGACATGTTTCGGCATGCTTATGCCATCTTCAATCAATGAGTAACAGAACGTGAGTAATTATATAACAGGCAAGTAGATGAATAAAATATATACAGTATGATGTAATAAAAAAGCGGGTACCAATTACAACGTGACGCCAAACATCAAAGGTGTGAACTAAAACGCTAGAAAAGTGTTATAATGCTGTAATTGTTTGTTAAGTTCAGGTTTGATCTTATTTATATAAAAAGCTTCTTTGAGTTTTAAATCAACTGAGTTGTTAGCAGAATCCGGAACACTAAAGCAAGAAAGGGAATATTTGTACTTACAAGAAGGAAATGTGTTGAAATGCTTAAAAATGTGCGAGTTTGTGGAACATTGATGACAATAATACACGTTACTTTAAACTCCCTTTTGTCGGCTATTATTGTAAAATAGCGAACCTCAAACTCCGACAACTCACTAAGCGCTTTTGTAAATCGGACCTAAGTATCAAACTAGTTTTCACTTCTTTTAAAATTAAAAACATGTACAGTGTTAAAGATCGTACTCCTGATGCTCTAAAATCCATTGTAGTTTATCAATTTTCTTGTGCGGGATGTAATTCTCGTTATATTGGCGAAACTAGTCGCCACTTCTCTACGAGGATAAAGGAGCACACAGAAAACGATAAAAACTCGCATATTTTTAAGCATTTCAACACGTCTCCTGGTAAGAACAAATAATCCCTTTCTTGTTTTAGTATTCTGGATTCTGCTAACAACTCGATTGATTTAAAACTCAAAGAAGCTTTTTATATAAATAAGATCAAACCTGAACTTAACAAACAATTACAGCATTGTAACACTTTTCTAGCGTTGTAGTTCACACCTTTGATGTTTGGCGTCACGTCGTAATTAGTACCCGCTTTTGTATTACATCATACTGTAAATATTTTATTCATCTACTTGTCTGTTCTATAATTACTCACCTTCTGTTACTCACTGATCGAAGATGGCACAAGCATGCCGAAACATGTCTCTCAAAAAGTTTTCTATTTCTTACAAAGGTTTATTTGTTTTTAATTAGCTTACACTACAAATTATATGATAATGTGCACTTTACATCATTTTCTTTCTCATAAAGGCTATCAAAAGAAGTTTGCTATGAAGACAGCTATGAAACTGTTGATTGGTTAGGGCTTAAGCATGCCGTGGAGAAGAAAGTTTGTCCACCTAGTAAGTTGTCACTCTGATAGTAAGATACAGGTACGTAGCACAGCATATCGGGTCCAGTAGAAGTTCGTTGCAAACAGCGAGTACTGGCTACACCGACTATCAACAGCTCCTTTTTTAGCATCCTTTTAAAGGAAGGGTTTGGAGTACCTTTACTCGTTAATGTTCCTGGCCCGTCCCAAACCAGGAATTTTTTGAAGTTTTTTATTGGCCCGCTGGTTTAAGTGTAGCAAGAGGTGAGTTATATCAGACCATAATTGTGGTTTTATTTGTTCACACCAGGTACTGATGATGCCCAATCGGTAGATTCTCCAGGTGGTGACATGAACCAGAGTGGCTACGAAGCAGACGATGAAGTATCACCGTTACCATCACCCGCAGACGCTGATGCGATTGGTAGCGAAATGGATGATTCACAGCATGAATCATCCATTCATGCTGATTCAGGGCAAATCACATTAGGTAATTGTGGACTTTTTTCTCTCAGAAATAATTGCTCTGCCAATTCTACTCCCATATTATTTTTGTGCTATCACTCAGGCTTTTAGAATCATTTCAACAGAGCTGCTGTCCATTTTGATTTACTTTTCATAGTTATACGTCTAAAATTCAATTTTAAAAGCCGTGCAATATCTTTTGACGTTTCTAGCTTACCATGTTGTTCTATATCACTAGATAAGAATGATACTCTTGATTCAATCGCGACCGAAGCTGAAAGGCAATGACATCAGATAGGAAACAATCAACAAGCGGGGACTGGGTCTTCATTTACAAACAGAGATGATTCTGAGGAGGAAATAGAACCCTCGCCTCATGGTACAGATAATGTGGAGAAAAACTCAGCTCAAGGTAAACTAGATCGAGCATTATCTTTGATTATTTATCGATTGAGAAAAAACGTGCCCGTACGTTTTTAAGGCAACGAAGCTTAGACCTGTTTATAAGGCGTAGTACACATTGATTATGGGTCAAATAAAAAAAATTGAGTGATGAATTTTCTTAATCTAAAGTTCAAAATCTTCCACTTGCTGACATACAAACTTTCTGCCGGAGTTTGTTTTCTAGAAGAACTGCTTTTGGTTTATTTGTTTAAAAATAGTTGATGATGATTTAGGTCCAGCACAAAGTTATTTGATAACGATTAAAGAGCACGGAATATTTGAAAAATAAATATGATGAAGGCTCCAGTACTAAATTGAATATTATTTTTTATGTTATTTATTTAATTTTTGTTCTGTAAATTCGGTTTGGATGGGGAAAGTATACCCGGCGATTCGCAACAGAATAACCCGCCGGTGCTCCGGCGGGTGCCAGGTATTTGGCGTTGTTTGGTGGTTGGTCTAGTTTAATGTATTTTGGTATGCCTTGGTGTAGTTCACCAAAACATACAGCTATGCATCGTAATCTGAACTTATTTTGTTTACAGCCTAGTCGATATTTGTGATAAATGTTAATCTTTACCTAAATTTCGTTGTAATTTTTTGTGCTATGTATAGAATCATCTGCGGGTGATTGTGCCGGATTGATACCTGATTGGGCATACACAGAGGTAATGTTAGACTTAAAGTGTTATTATTATCACTCCTATCATCGATTAGGATTATTATTTTGAAGTATATATCGGCGACAAAATAATCATCTATTGATGTCAGTGGATTAAGGGACAGGTCTCAAGGTGAGTAAAGTGACCAATGGGAGCGTGGGCTATTGGAGAAAACATTCCAGGTATGTAACAAAAATAAAAAGTCCATCAAAGCAAAAGTAGGTATACAAATATGTCACTACGATAGCTAAGTCTATTCATGTTCAACTATTTTCCTTTTAATTCATTTTACCATTAGGAAAAGAGAGAGCTTGAAATACTTTTCTTGGATCCACTGCCAGATGATGTCATATCATATAAGGCTGATTTTGAAGGCCTTGGAGTGGCCAACCTGATAAGAAAAAACTCTTACACATTGGTTGGTTATAATCCAAGTAAGTTACGTGTGCTTATTATTTCTCTTAGTAGGTACTTTGACTAGTGGGTTAGGATACGGCGTCCAACTTCTCATTACTTAATGCGTAGCAAACTTTGCCTATTGTTATGGTTTCATTAGTCTCCGGGATCTTTTCATCGGATGGTTTAAATAGCGCACGGTCAGTGTCAAGTTCAGGCGATATCTTATCGGTGGAGGAACTTTTGCCTAAGTGTGGTATCCTGAGGTATCAATGTAGCTCAAGAGATTTGTAGACGAAAATTGGGTTGGGGGAAGGGAGAGGTGACTGATTGCCACTAGTTAAAGGGTTACGCTGACTTTAACGTTAAGGTTGTTACAACTATTTACTTTCTCGTCTACTTTTGAGCAGTTCAGTTTATGGCCCGAACACTTCAGAACAAAAGAAAAACATACAAACGCGTTTCACATGCAGAAAATATCCTTTTCTCTTTTAAAAGTCAACGCTCGTAGCATCACTCGAGCAGCTTTTTCAGCGTTTGCTCACGTGTTTTCATTTGTCCATTTGCGGTAGCTGATGAACAAGACGAAAACTCTCCCAATTTCAGCTTTTAACTTTGACGACTCGTTCTTTTAAAGTTAAGTCGGCGAAATACTGCGATCAAAATATACCGTAGCGCGCGTGATGTGCGCGCAACCAAAAAGCTGCGATTTTATCACAGTTTTTGTGTTTGAAAAAATACCCGACAAAGATTAAAAAAAGGTGGCTTGGTAAGTAACTTATGAATACATCAGGCAGCGCTACATAACTTTCGAAAGTGTTTCATGCCAAGCAAACAGATACCTATGGCCGCGCTCAACGTCTCGTTCGTTGGTCTGGCGATGGTACTTCTGATTTAAATTTCGTAAACGTCTTCGTGGAATGGTGGATGTCAATGAGGCTAAAGCAAAGTTCAAGTTTTTTCTTGCAACGCGCGTCTCTATAATCTATGAGTTACATCATACGGATACATTCTGACGGTCAGAGAGGGTACAAAAAACCTTCAAGAATAAAATTATTTAGCAATGACATTTTAACACTAAACCTTAATTCGAATTTTGTGAGTAACTACCTAAGGTCGTTCTAGAAAAATGAGATATGATGGAAAATTGCGCAACACAGGATACATGTTTTCTATACATTTTCCAAGTCCCTCCCTTAATTTGAGGTCATGATTATTGATGCTGTTAATTTAGGTTTTGCATCTGATCCTTTGGAGTGACATGATCCATTGATATTTATTTGTTGTTTTAATTGTCACAGTCAGTCTAGTCCAACGTGAAGTAACAGTAAGAATACTAATACTTACTGAAAACAACGGATATATGGGCTTTGGAGAGTGTTTGAAGTTTACATACAAAGACCAGCGGAGTGAATTTTGGAATGAGTTTTTGCCAATTGTAAAAAACAGAGAAGCTGTCGGGAAAGACCTTTTGAAAAGGTTGCCGTGCGCATCAACTGAATCTGGTGATTTAAACGCTTTTCGTCCACCAGAAGTTGGTAAGTTAAACAATTTTTCGTTCGATACAATGAAATATATGAAGTTCATATATTTTGAACCGCGGTATTAGATACGTATGATACACGATCCTCGCAGTAGATAGCGCTATTTAAGCAATAGCGAAAATCAGACCTGAACTGCCGTGCATGGGGATTTATCTCTTTTGCGGACCATCCTTATGGCACCTTTCTTTTTATTCTTTTGTATTATTATCTATTAATGTAAGTAAGTAAGTAAGTAAGTAAGTTATATGTGTCATTAAATTGTAATAAATAATAAAAAAAAAAAATCAGGCCTGTACGGGATTCGAACCACTGACCTCTGCGATACTAGTGCAGCGCTCTACCAATTGAGCTAACAAGCCAACTGGGAGCAGGCCGTTAAGTTGATTCGTAATAAACCCGTGAAAGTGATAAATTAGATACAATGAAATATATGAAGTTCATATATTTTGAACTGTGGTATTAGATACGTATGATGCACGATCCTCGCAGTAGATAGCGCTATTTAAGCAATAGCGAAAATCAGACCCGAAAAAAAAAGAAAAAATCAGGCCTGTACGGGATTCGAACCACTGACCTCTGCGATACTAGTGCAGCGCTCTACCAATTGAGCTAACAAGCCAACTGGGAACAGGCCGTTAAGTCGATTCGTAATAAACCCGTGAAAGTCAAAATATATGAACTTCATATATTTCATTGTATCTAATTTATCACTTTCACGGGTTTATTACGAATCAACTTAACGGCCTGCTCTCAGTTGGCTTGTTAGCTCAATTGTTAGAGCACTGCACTAGTATCGCAGAGGTCAGTGGTTCGAATCCCGTACAGGCCTGATTTTTTTCAAGTCTGATTTTCGCAATTGCATAAATAGCGCTATCTACTGCGAGGATCGTTCATTATCTTCTTTCATCTTGCAAGGTTCAGTATTGATAATGAATGGATTTATATATATGGATTTTTTGAAGCATGGTACATTACTCTCTTGTAGATAGATGATTGTAACCCATAGGTACTTAGATAAACTTCATTTTCTCATTCATTTTAGGTACAAGTTCCTTGCCATTTTTCCGCTTTTTTACAACTGGGAATGTCCATTTTTTAAATTATACATTCTTAAAAGTTTCGACTGAAACTTTAGGACATTTTGTTGTAGTTTTATATTATTTGAGGTTATGATAAATTTTCGGCATCATGATATATGAAATAAAAAATCTATGCATTGTACCGTCCATGTCATGATTTCTTAAATGTTTATAATGTGTTACTCTCTGATTCACAGGTTATGTAAGTGGAGAAATTGATTGCAAATACAAGATCCTCTTTTGGATAATTATAATTTTGAACCTCTTCATCAGTGACGCAAGTTTTCTGGTAAGTAAGAAGATTTTAACGAGCATTCCCCTTTTTGTGACTGGCCGAAAGAAAACCTTGAATTTAAGAGAGTCATAGAGGGTCCTCTGTACAGCTTTTACCTGTGAATGCGAATTACACAATTTTAAATTATTGGCGCCCTCCTCTTTCAATTCGTGATCATTAATTGACCTTGCCCCCTCCCCTTCAATTGTGAGGGGAACGTAAATTTGGAGTAGCCTGTTTGTATTGTTGTGCGTGTTGTTTGAATTAATCGCATCCAAATGATAGACAAGGGGAGAACGTGTCTGCCTTAACTTGATTGGTTACAAAATTATAAGAGTCGTGCAGACAGTTTCCTGCTTTTTAACTTCCACTGGATATTTACATGAATTACCTAGTCATGACTGTCACATTCACTCTCGTGAAGGTGTAGTCTGATCGTCCGGGTGAGTGTAGTCCTGAGAAGGACTGTTGTCGGTGGTATTGACTAACGTTTCGACAACCTGACCGAAAAAGAACGACCTAACTTTGCCGACAGATCGAAACAGACCAATCACGATCGACTTAGGTCACTTGAGTCTTACAGCCAATAACATCACGGCAAAACCAACCGATCATTTCACACGAACTGGAATAAGAACATTCTACTGACAACAATCATTCACGTGACTCTGATGATGACTTCCGCACAGGTTGTCGAAACGTCAGTCACTACAACCGACAACAGTCCTTCTCAGGACTACACTCACCTGGACGATCAGACTACACCTTCACATGTTACCCCCGGGTTCAAGCCATTTACTGCATTACATTCACTCTCCTTGTCAACTCAACCTATGAAAAGATGATAACCTCCTTGTTTGTTAAATGGAGACAGGAAAGCCCACCCTCTTACAATTAAAAAGCCCCTTTAATTAACTAATAACTGGTCCCCAAATTCAGCTCTATGAAGCAAGACTCAGGAACAAGACAGCTTTTCCACAGTTATGGCCAAGTGATAGTTACTGCAGTCGTACACTCTGCAGTATCCTAGTTCACTCCTCTGACATCTGCCAATATGGTTCTCATGAGGGCAGATCTCTTTGCATGCATTCGGTCTGTCATACTCGCCTTCACACTTTCCACTGAAACCAATCAGCTAGGCCTTACTTGCGTTATTGTTTAAGGTATTTTTCCTGACCTCACTCTTCTTACCGACTGTTGTCTAACTTTTTTGAGTCTTTGAATTTACCAGGACTGCTACAGCAAGAGCATGTTCCAAAGCAAGAAGAGAAAGTTAGTGGTGAGTAGAGTTCAAGGATTTAATTTAAGTAGATGCTTAAAGACTTGACCAACTTGTAAAATTTAGCCTAAATGTTCAGTTTCAGCTACGTAATTTTATTTCAACTTCATTGCCCTTAATAGTCCTTTTTCTTTTTGAACTATTTTTGCCCTTTTGGTGATTGCTCTTCAGCAAGAAATTATCGAGACGCACTGATGGACACTTCAGACAGTTAACAGTTAAATTAATATAAAAAGAGAAATGAGAAAAAGGCCAAAAAAAAAAAAAACAAACAAACAATTAGATGAGATGTCTACATGTGGCTTCATTTGCACTTAGTGAACAACTATTTACCGAGTTGCAGATAAATATCCAATATTTGTACGCACACTGAGGCGGACAATTGTTATTATTGTTTAAACCAGACAGAAACCCATACTTCCGTCAACATCAATATATAATTATCTATATTTTTCTTTACATATCCATGCATAGAGCTCTTAAGGAAAAATGAAACAACCTATGTACAGCATGTTCAACCATTTCTATATATTCTTTGATGTGAACTTCTGCTCCTTTGTTGAGGCCGTGAATGTTGAATGTAAACAGTTTGACAGTCCAATAAGCCTCCCCAATCGATCAGTATGATATATTGATAAAGTACATGTATTAATTATCATTTTGAAAACTTCTTGTAGGTTTCCATTCATTTCTCACGTAATGCTGTTACTAAGTGAGATCTTTATTGATTTTAAGTTTTAAATTTTTAGCTTGTATGTTTCACCGGGAGGAGACCGAAGGCCAAAACGTCATTTATACATATTTTCATTTTATTTACATAATAAGGTAACCTTTGCAAAAGAACAAAAACGATATTTTCCTATTACGTGAAATATACATGCATCATACATCACCTATTTTATAAGAAAAGGAAACGTACTTATATTTGATTTGAGTCTAATTTGTAAGTGCTTTTTACACAGGGATGGGACATTGTCAGGAGACATGGGATGATCTTAATTACATGGCAGAGGCTGCTTACATTTTAGTGATAAATAGCTTCATCTTCTCTAAAAGGTCGAACGTTGAACGTCCAGCGAAAGACGTCAACAATCTCCGTAGTTTCTCTGATGATTTCGACTTCTTGTAAATCATAAATCATTTAAATAATATCCCGGTTATTCGTCTCTCCCTCTTAGGAAAGGAACTTATACCGGTGCACGTCGTTAAAGACCTAGGCGTGACTTTTGACTCGAGCCTTACTTTTCACGAGCATATTGTTAAAACAGTTTCCTCCTGCTTCTCAAGTTTAGCTCAAATTAGTCGTGTTTGACAGGTCGACCTTATTGATAATAATTAACACTTTACTGTTTGGTAAGTTATTTTATTGTTCCTCCGTCTGGTCCAATGCAGCGGACACTAACCTTCTCAAGCTACAAGCGGTCCAGAATTTTGCAGCCCGGATTATCTGTGGTCTCAGAAAATTTGACCACGTGACTCCGCTTCTGAGAGAACTGCACTGGCTACCTATTAAATCTCAGCTATATCTCCGTGACGCCGTACTTGCTTTTAAATGTTTGACCGGCTCCGCTCCCACTTATCTCTCCTTGAAGTTTCTAACACGTGGTGAGATAAGTGGTCGTACGACCAGAAGCTCCCAACTTCTGCATATACCCCTATATAGAACTAAATCTGGACAAAGGACTTTCTTTTATCGTACAGTAAGTCTATGGAACAGTTTAGATAACACCCTCAAACTCTGTAATTATTCTCGTGATTTTAAGCGTAAACTTAGAGCCAAATTACTTGCTGCTTTCCTTTCTCGTCGCTCTTAGTCGTAACTTTGGCGAACATTTAGTAACATTTTAGCTTCCTTAGTTTTTCTATTATACATTTTAGTATTGTAATTTTGTAATTTTTAGCTCATTGTCACCGAAAAACCCTCTTTAGGGAGTGTCAATAAAGTTTGTATTGTAGAGTATCATAGCCATCAAAGAAGCCAATTTTTTTTCTCCGCACGAGATGAAGTAATGGAATAGTTGGAAATCCTAATTGTAGAGGGTTTATAAAAAACGTTTCAATAATGTATTGTACAGCGTTAAAAAAAAAGTGAAGATCCATCATACACAGTTATATCATGTTTTGTGAAGATAAATCAATGCTGTTCTTCACTAAATACGAATTAGCCTGACTTCAACACTTGGCGCAAATAAATTGTTTAAAAAATATGTACTACAATTTTCTCCTACACGTTTTTAGGCATGTAGTCTTTTTCATTGCCCTTTAAAAGGATAATTTTTCTTTTATCATGTTTTCTTGGCCTGAAGAAATGCACTGTTTATGGGAAAATTTAGTGATTTTTCCGTGTGGCTTTTTAAGCATATTTATTCGTTGTTTTCGTTATTGTAGCGTTCTCAATTCATGCGTTTCTTTTGTTTTAATGATTAAAAAAATATATGTAGGAAATTCATTGTAGTTTTTGGGAATAAATTTTGCATTGTTACTTGAGTGTCTTACTTTGCCTTCATTGTGCAGCTGCCTATCGGTACTTTTCTTGTTCAATTCTAGTGAAATTTTAGGTAAATAAAAGTGTTAATGGTCTTTCCGGAAGAATTTAAAGATTAAACGAGACTTACCGTAAGTTAAAGTTTGATGAGCCGATTCATAGTCGGGAACAGAGGGCGCGAGCAAGCCAGATCAGTATTCAACAATGAATGAGCACAGGTAAAGAATAGGATGGGGACAAGTAAAATATATTTAAATTTGTCCTGTATGAAAATACATATGTGGGTGGGCACGTGACTCCTGTTCCTGACTATGAATCAGTAGAATTCACATCAAACTTCAACTTACAGGTAATTCTCGTTTAAGCTTTAAATTCTACCTTATCATAGTCTACGTCACGAAGGAAACACGTGAGATTTCAAAGCCCTGTAGTCACGAACAAAGACAACAAAAATAAGTTTGGCAGACTGTATTTGCCTTTAACAAAACTGAGCCAAAATTACATGGGGTATTGATTGGTTTCTGGTAAAACTTAGCGAATGTTCCGCAGTTAGATCATCCTGCAGATTCTAGAATAACTTCTAATGGGGTTCTTGCCTTGGCAGTAGCACTGGTGGATGCTGCCCTAGTGCTGTGGGCCCCAAGTTTTGTGGTACCTATGCCCGCATTTCAAGACATTTTTGATCCAACGTGCAATTGTGTCCTTGCTAACAGATTTAAATGGTTTCTGAAAACTCAACAGTAACTGATTTCTATCAGTGTCACCCCTATGAGCACTAGTCTTATCAACATATGCTTTCAAGAGACGAATAACACGTAAATTAGGCTCCTGGTCAAAAGCTTCCAGTTCAATAGGCTTGTGATGTTTCCCTGGTCTAAAGTGCTTCTGGAGGCTGGTCAAATAAAAAATACATTTCTTGTCTGACATATCATATGCTTAACAGCTACGCAGTGGATGGTTTGTTTTCGCTGATCAGTAAACAGAGCCAGTAACCGAACAACTAAATGTAAGTTTCTTAAGCGAAATGTCCTCATCAGGAGGATAGGAATGTAGATGATTTAATACTTGACTGACATCCCAGATAGTTTCATAACGTGGTAATGAGGGCTTCTGTTCAAAAACGCCCTTCAGAAATCGCTTTACTAAAGGGTGTGTACAAAGGTAGCAGAGCCACTAATGACAAGTATTGTTGAAATGGCCGATCTTACTGTGTAAACTCCACTATAACCAACACCTGACTTGACTAGTTCTGCAAGAAAGTTTATCCCTTGAGCTACAGTAGCTGAAATAGGACTGATCCCTTTGGAGTTGCAGTAATTTTCCCACTTGGAAATATAGTTCGGTACTGCTTTTTGGTCCCGTCTCTCCAGGCACACAAGATGATATCTGAAGCTGCTTGTGAAAGACCGCTTGCATATGTATTTTTTTTAATTTTATTAATTTATTGATTTATCACAGATTCCAACAATTAAGAGGCTCTTCTTCTGTAACAATACTAATCTAATTTAAGTATATATATATATATATATACACTATATATATATAGCACTGCACTGATGAGGCCCAGAAGGCCGAAACAGTACTGTCTGCAGTTAGATATAGCTCTTTGGCATACAAAGCTTTGCTTTCATGTCCAAATTGAGCACTCTAACTAGGATGAGTCATTGCTCTGCAATTGCGCATGCTCGCTAGTGTACTCTAGTTTGAGCACTCTGGCATGGCTTAGACGATACCACAAAGGTTGGATCGTTTGGGGTGACCATATTGGTTCTCCTCCATCCTAGCATTAGCACTGCACTGATGAGGCCCAGGTCTCGCATGGTAAGTGTTGCTTCATACTCTTGTAGTTTGAAGTTGGTTCTGGTGTTTTTCGAGGTCTGAGTTGGATAAGTGAGTACCTGCCGGGAGGGAAAACTTGCGACTTTTTCCTCCCTGGCAGTGGTTGTTTTCTTTGGTTCCGTTTTGGTCGCCCATCCCTTTTTTTGGATTTCTCGGTCGATCCGAACTTGCTTTCCTTTTTGCTTTTTCTCTGTTTCGGTCACCCATCCCTCTGACTTGTCTTTGGGTTGGGTCCGAGTTTCAGCATGGTCGTGTCCTTTAATAGGACCATCGACGTTGACTGTCAGGGGCTCCCTGAGGAGGTACTTTTCTCGGAAGCGGTTGGTTTGTTGCTGGGTTTTTTTGACCGTGAGTCTGACCATCGGGTGGCTGCGGTGCAGGCATGTCCTGGCCGTGTTGCGAGAGTCACTTTTGCTGAGAACGGCGATGCTGCTAAGTTATTTTTTGAGGAGCTAGGTGTCATCAAGTTGGGCGATGTAGAGTGTAGGGTGGTTAAACCCCCTCCTCCTCCTCCCCAGCTTACTACTGTTGTAGTCTCTTGGTTTCCCTTTGAGGGATCAAACGACGCCATCAGCACAGCTTTGTCCGCATATGGTACGGTCAAATCTGTTCGCAATCAGGTTTGGCCCGGAAGGCCTTCAGTGTCCACCGGGTCACGCATTGTCCAAATGGTTATTAGGAATGTCATTTCACCGTTTATTTCTATCCGTGGCGTCCGCTGTAAAATTTGGTATAGGGGGCAACCCCTCCAGTGTACTACTTGTCATAAAGTTGGTCATAAGTCGGCGGAGTGTCCCCTTAGGGGCAAATGCTTCCGATGCCGTCAAGGTGGACATCTAGCTAGGAACTGTCAGGCGACCGTGGGTGCTCAACCTGCTGTAGACACATCAGTAGAGATGGACATACCCTCGTCTGTAGCTCAAGAAAATGATGTGACAGCTGAGACAATTGCTCCCGTCCCTAATGACGTTGTTGCTGAGTCTGAAGAGTGCGATTATAACCTTGAGGCCAGCGAGGACCGTTTTCCAACCTGCACATCGGTTGACCAAGTACCATCAGACAATGTCTCCCGTAAACGCGCTGCTCCCCAGACTTCTCCGGTTTCAAAAGGAACTGTAAAGAAGCCTGCTACAACGGATACAACCCAGTCGATTTCCGTACCAGTGGCTAATAAGATAACCGCGCCACCCTCCGTTACGTCGGTCATTTCTTCCAAGTCCAGAAGTGAAATTCTCGAATTGCTATCCACACCTCCTGGCCTTTCAGGGGATAGAGTAGACCTCCTACGGTTAACATCACACCTTCAAGTTCCTCCTGGTTCAATTGCCTTTGTTCTCAACCCGCAAAATGGTCCTCCTAGACATGTGCTAAAGTACACTCCGAAGAAATAGTTTAATATTAGTTTAAAAATTTAAAACCTAAAAATGAAAACTAAAAAGTAGTTTAAGTTATTTAAGTTATCGAGTGTGTGTGTTCAATTTTTGGTGTGAGTGTGTTAATTTTTGTTGAGGTGGGGTTCGATTCCCCAGCGAGTTTGGTGTCTGGTGACCCTCGTTTCTGGTGGACCCCAACCCTAAGGCATTGCACGCTAGCCATGGGTGGGATTAGTCCTGTTGGTCGGCGGGCATTGCACACGCCCTTCATCGGGGGCCCGGCCGTCCACCTTAAACATAAAAAAACTGCACTGATGAGGCCCAGAAGGCCGAAACAGTACTGTCTGCAGTTAGATATAGCTCTTTGGCATACAAAGCTTTGCTTTCATGTCCAAATTGAGCACTCTAACTAGGATGAGTCATTGCTCTGCAATTGCGCATGCTCGCTAGTGTACTCTAGTTTGAGCACTCTGGCATGGCTTAGACGATACCACAAAGGTTGGATCGTTTGGGGTGACCATATTGGTTCTCCTCCATCCTAGCATTAGCACTGCACTGATGAGGCCCAGAAGGCCGAAACAGTACTGTCTGCAGTTATATATATATATATATATATATATATATATGTAGTAACTAATTAAAAGTATAATAACAGTAATAAAATTAACCAATGTAACTTATCGAGAGATATTAAAATATACAATACATATTATGTGGATTCAAGACCGATATTTAGCAAGCAAATTTTTCTTAGCACTACGGCTAAACACGTGTTTTAAAATGTTTCTTGTTGTTATCGGGAGTCTATTGAACAACGTTGCCGCCGAGTGCTGGAAAGTTCCGGATTCTCTAGGAGTAAAAAGTACGGGTGCTGTTGATGATCTTAGATCATAAGCAGTTACTTCATGGGGAGTCAGTTTCAGATACTCAGGAAAGCTATTATTGTCGTACAATGATTTATGAGCGAGTTTGAGAATATTGAATTAAACGTTTTCTTTAACTAGTAACCAGTTTAACTTAATAATATCCTCGATACCTGCAAATTTTCTTCTGACAAAGCCAGCACGTACATTCTGTAGACGTTGGAGACGCTCTTCTAGATAAACAGGCAAGGGATGAAATACCGTGCAAGCATAGTTCAGCTTTGAGAGAACTAGGCCTTCTGCGAGATGTTTTTCTAACGTGGAATGGCGCTAGATTTTTGAGCCTACGCAGAAAGGAGAGAGTCCCATATGACGAGCTTCGCAGAGAATCCACATGTGTGTTCCATGAGAGATGTTGATCTATGTGGACACCCAATAGCTTAGTACAAGAAATTCTCTTTAGCGCTGAGTCCCCGCAAACAATAGGAAGATCCCGTTCCTCTAAACTATGATAGCGTGACATCTGAGGTGTGGAGATGAGGAAAGACTTGAATTGGACGGTGTCGAATGCTTTGCTGTAATCTGCACAGACCATTAATGTCACCTCCCCTCTGCTAGACGCTCGTATCAGGGCATCTCGAATTCCTAATAGAACACTGGTAGTGGAATGTCCCTTGCGGAACCCCGAGATGGTTGGACCAAGAAGAGCTTCCTCGTTTATGTATTCAACAAGCTGGTGGAGCACTAAGCGTTCAAACACTTTAGAAAGCGTCGGCAGGATAGACACGGGGCGGTGATCTGCATCACATCGAGGTTTGCTAAGCTTGGGAATCGGAGAAATTCTTGCAATATTAGCACTAGGAAAACTTGATGCCACAATGCATCTGTTAATTATGTGCGTTATAGGGCCAGAGGTATAATCCTTTGCCAGTTACACAAACTTCACCGGTATCTGATCCATGCCAGTCGACGTGTCAGAACGAAGTTTACTTATTTCTTGATCCACATCTTGTCTCGTTACACAACGTAATTTAAAAGAAGAGCGGAAAGGCAATGGCCTCTCTGAAAAGGAGTGTACAAGTTCTATTAGGTCTGATCTTTCCTCTGGCTTGGTGCCCAGTGTTCTTTCATTAGTTGGATAAAGAATTCTTTCAGTCTATCCGGATCTGATTGAAAACGTTTGAGGCTGGAATGGAGAATACGATGAATAACTCTCCAGACTTCCTTAGGTCGTTTTGAAGAGAGTGCGTTGGTTACGAACGACCGTTGGGACTTATTAATTGTTGATTTAAGTTTGTTACGTACTTCTCTAAACGTATCCCAAGAATCATCAGTTTTCTTTTCATGAGCTTCACGTCCCAATTTATCACGCTCCGCCTGCAACTTGCGTATCTGATCGGAGTTCATCCATGGTGCAGGTGGACGTGTGACCTTCATCCTCTTAAGGGGCGCATGTCTCTCAATGCACTCACCAAAAAGTGTGTTGAACCCTTGCACCGTGTCATCTGGTGAGTATAAGCCGTAGATAACGGACAGAGGCAAACAAGCACAGTTCTTGACAAATTCATTTACATTCAGGTTCTTCTCCAATCTGATCCATTTGTACCGCGGCTGATAACGGGGCACACGCACATTAACGCATGCAAATATGCCCTCATGATCACTGATTGACCACCCAGGTATTACGTCTGTGGCAGTTATGCAGGACCGGCTGTTAGTAACAATGTGATCGATAAGCGTTTTTGAAGTACGCGTAATACGAGTTGGTTTAGTTACGTGTCGATAACAGCCAAGAGCTTCTAGAATAGACCGATACTGCTTTATAATGTTATCTGAAGGCTTCAGCATATCAACGTTTGTATCGCCAGTCAAGAAAAGCAGGCCATCCCATGAAACAGTAAGATGGGCCAGCAGTGATTCAAAAGCGCCTAGCCAATCTAGCGGGCTTAATCCCACGCGCTCTGATCTATAGATGACGCCGATCAACGCTTTGCTATGTTTATTTCGCCCTTGAATCTCAATCCACAAATACTCCATGTCTGGCTGAATCTTCTCAATGTCCTTCCTACGTTTATATTGGATAGAGTCGTTAATGTAAGCTCCCACGCCACCACCCCGGGAACCTTCGCGATTTCTAAAAAGAGCAGTGTAACCAGGCAGATTGACGTAATCCAAAAGGACGGGATGGTCCTTTAACCATGTTTCGTTCATTGTGATGATATCCATCGGAAGCTGTGAGACTAGAATTTGAAACTCATTAAAGGATGAGACCATACTCTGGCTGTTAAAATGCATTATGCTGAGGTGTTTAGAGTGTTCTTTCAGAGTCTCGGAGATCAAATCAGTGTTATTTTGTACTGCGTCATCCAATTCGTCCAACACATCAAAAGATGGACAATTATGGAACGGGAGAAGAGAAATCAAACATTTAGGACAAGTCCATGTAGTGCCAAAACATTTCACATTCAGTTCAGTGCACTTAATATGATGTTGCCCAAAACAAATATCGCAGGTTACGCTTTTTTGATTTTCGGCTGATAGTTTTCTCACAGTTGTCACATTTGAGGGTTACGGGTGCTCTGTGCGTATTCCTAATTATTTTTTGTTTACTTTCAGTACCTTGTTTCCCTGAACCGCATTTCACTGGGTCGGGGTTTTGTGCGATATCACCGGACCGTAACAATATTTGAAAAGACGCTGTTGAGTTTGAATAATATAACATTCTTCCTTTCGATCTGTTTGTCCTCCCGTGTTTTAGAAAATTCCATCGAGATGAGTGTAGAATATGTGTTGAGAACATGCTCACAAACCATGACCCTCAAGACAATTGTACATTGTTATTGTGATTGTTTCCTTTGTTCCCTTTGTTCAGTAGTAATGCCGTCTCCCAAGGAATAGTCGACCATGAGCTATCCAAAATCCGCTTTAAAGGCGAGACCAAGCCAATTTCCTAAAGAAAATCCTTTCCAAAGATCCAGCCATCAGTTAAAAACAGGGCAAGAGTACCATATAACCCCATAAATTAATTATGCATTCAGTCTTTGTTCAATTAAAACAATAGCGATAACAATAGAACTCCGCAGAGACTAGTAGTCTTTGTTTTCAAAATTTGGATTTTTTTTCTGTCTTTTTTTAAACAGGGTAAATCTGGCGCGTTTTGGCTTTGCCAAACGAAAAACTCAAGTAATTTTCCAGAGGTTTTTAATTTTGAAATATAACTGAATGTTTAGCTTCGCTTTGAAAGCGTAAAATTGGCCGGAAAATAACGTTAAGTCTACATTCAGGCTTTGAAGTTTGTCAATGCAAAGTTTAAATAAATGTTGTGTCTTACCTGTTCTTGTGGTTTCGGTCGATTCTTTCAATATCCTTTTGTGTCCTAGTGATGGAAATTGTTCGTGAAGGCCAGTGCATACAGCGATGCAAAGAAACCTTTGTATCTAGTCTTTCTGGACTTCATAAAGTTGGGCGATATGTTCGATAATGCTTCAAAAGGGATCGTTTCCGTAGTGCTGACGCCACATATATTCCTGTAGGTAGCCATCGAAAAGTCCTTTGGATGTTCCTGTTTGGGGAAAATCTCGCTTGATTCCCCACCATGTATTTTCGATGCCCTATGTGTGCGCACCGGTGAATTCCGGCGCATTGAGGCCATTCCATCGCAACCCGTTTTTTAAACATCGCCACTCGTACCCGTCTCGCGATAAAGCACGTCGCGTCCAGCTAAGTTCATTGCTGCACCCAGCTCGGGGACATTTTACCGACGTCGTAAGCAGGTTGTGATCCTTACACCACTGTATGCACCGGTCGTGATCCGATACTATTCGAGAAAGTCGAATAAAATTCAGTCTCTCCATCTCCGAGTTGTTGTTGTTCTTCTTTCTATCCTCTTCTTTCGTTGATGTTATTAGAAAGAGGTATGAATAAGTTTTGTTTTCTATGTGGTATTTGGCCAATCATAGAGAAGAAGAAATGTATTCTTTAGTGCAAAGGGGACCTTTGGTGCATTATATCAATGCACATATTGTTATGAAAATTATTTTACTGAAAGGTAAAAGAAAAAGTAGCTTTTGGAGAGGAACTCCTAACTGGTTTGCGTAGCATAATGGTAAGGCTATGGTTTGATAATGGTCTGATAATAACGCGTTGTCTGAGGAACGATGGTTCAAGGCTCAGCAGAACTTCCAAGAAGGTAAAAAGGAAAGAAAAGAAAAAAAAACGAGGAGAAGTTATTGGGAACAAAGGGGAGAAGGGAGAAGATCGTGAGAAAGAAATGGAGACGAAAAAGCCGCTTACAATCGAATTCTCTTTTATTGAAGCTGTAAGTACTTATTAGCAATGTATATATTCTAAACCCATGGGAATAAACAATGGGGTGCATACATAATTAATGAAATTGATTGCATAATTAATGTATGGGGTTATATGGTAACCTTTCCCGAATTCGTCACGGAGGAATGACAGGAGCCGCGTAAGCCTTTCACGAATCTCGATTACATTCCAAGTACCCTCACCCTATCGCATTACCACCAAAGACCGCGACAGGATGCAGGTGACACAATTTTTGCTTTACGACACATCGCCTGGACTGGTCCCTTATTCCGTTATTCAATTTTGTGGCTGTTATTTCGGAAATGAATTCCTTAGGGGAGATGTCACTGACGATCGCATACGCTTCTCTGGTATGGACGAAGGGAGTTCGAAAAGACGAAATTTGATGAACACAACCACTGGTAATGCTATAGTCGTTTACTTATAACGTTTCTCGAAAATCACCATAGTTAGTACATAAATTCACCCACACCCTGTTAATTAGATATGCGTGATAGAGTAAACAATCTCGAATTCTTCTTAAAATCCGGTCGAGGGCAGTCTTAAGGACGACTCTTTGGGTAGCAGAAGTCAACATCAGAATCAAGTGGTTATTAGTGTATTATAAGTCTACTTCGTGTAAAAATGATTAGGCAGTTTAACCGTCATGTTATTGGCTGTAAAACTCACTGACCAGATTAGCACAACTTTAAGGATGTCGAAACGTCAGTCACCTACCGACAACAGTCCGTCTCAGGACTGTCATCTAGACGATCAAAAATCGCGAGCAAACTATCTAAAAACTAGTAGCCAGATTTCTCCCTGAGTTATAAATCAAGGGTAAAACCATTTTAACCGTCTCGAAAAAAAAAAAACAAACCGTGAACACAACAAAACAACAGAGGAGCCGGCTGAGCGCGGAGCGGCCATCGAAGCCTTTGAATGCAAGCTAATCATAGTTGACCATGTCTGGTGATCAGTCGACCTTATTGCCTGAGAAAGGCTCGCAGTATGCAGTCAAATCGTTGCGATCCACATCGGAAATCACTTCATAGCGAGAGCAAAAGAATAGCTCGGCTTTGTCTTGCCTAATTTTTTCTGAGTCAATCATCTTTGTCTCTCTATATAATAAGCTGAGTGAAAATGTCGCGGGCAGTGTCTGTGGGCAATATGAAGCGGGCAAGATGGGCCCCTCTAACTCGTTTGAGTTTGATCCTGCGTTAGAAAAAAGATTGCTTGGAGCGGACGCAGAAAGTTTGTGACTTTTTAACAATGTCGGCGATAGAGTCGCAAAAAGAAGCAGAAGAAGATAAAACAAAGAAAACATAAGCGACTCTAATGTGTTTATTGTACTACAAAAACAGTTGCTTTCTTTCCTGTTAGCGCGTCGCGGGGAGCTCTTGGAATGAGGCGCTACTTTTCGAGCGCCTTACTCCAAGAGCTCCCCGCGGTGCGTTAACATCAACATATTTTCGCTGACTTTTTTCGACTCACGCGACGGACTTTTAAAGTAGGAGCGACTGCTTGAACTCTATTCTTTCCCTGCTCTTGAAATGGTTAAGTCGTCCTTGATTCTTAATCGCTTTAAAAACGAAACCGTTTTCAGCCTCAACACTACGCCCTTCTGTGTGCCACGCCTTCCTTTTCACCATTGCTGGGAGTACGTCTTTGCTCCAACGTTTCCAGAAGGAGTCCACAATTTTCTGCATAGATTCTACGTGGTGTTGCGGGATTTTCGTGTCGTTGAATGGACCTTGAGGAACTTCCGATGTTACCCTTCCAAACATTATGTCGTTCGGACATAAATATTTGCCATTATCCGGGTCATTTGGAACACGGCCGATAGAGCGTTGACTTAGGAGATTTTCGACTTTCGGCAAGCCTGTGTACAGCTCGAATGGACTCAGAATCTGTTCTCCAATTGCTTTCTTTAGGGAACGCTTACAACTTCTAACGAGTGCTTCAGCACATCCGTTCTGATGAGGGGCAGCTGGAGCAATGAGCAGCTAGTTGATGCTTCTTTCAGCGCAGGAATCATGGAGTTTGTCAGAATCTAAACCTTCGACCATTTTACCTAGTTCCCGCTCTGCGCCAACCATCTGCGACCCATTGTCCCTCAAAAGCACTGCCGCGTATCCACAGATGGAAAAAAATCCTCTTAGCACCTGGGTAAACTCCACTGTTGAGAGGTCAACTGGTAATTCCAGATGGACGACTCTTGTGTTTAAGCAGGTGGAGATGACGCCATAGTGCTTTTTAGTCTGGTTGCACCCTCTCACCACATTATTGGGACCAAACTAATCGCATGAGGAGTATTAGAAGGGCGGCGTTTGTGCTACCAATCGGAGTGCCGGAAGGTTTGCCATTAACTGCGTTTCTGCCTTGTGTGCCATTTCTCGACAAGGAATACATTTAAATTTCTCAGCTTTACTGAGCTTGTTCCCCTTCTGGACCCAGTATATTTCATTTCTTGTTTCTTCGGCCTCTTGCTGCCCACAAACACACGGTTTAATTTCTACTCCCATGGCCTCAGTCTTCCAAAAATCTCACATTTGTACTAGTGCAGCAAATCTTACATGGTGGACGCGCCCATGCACTTGTGTTTCACCTGACGGTCCATCGAAGACCACCCATCCTAGAAGCGTTTTCCTCGCAACAAACTATCCAGATTGCCTGGTCTGTCCAGTATGCATCTGGGCGCGGTCGATTCCTATCAGTAGATCTACAGGATTCTCTGCGCATCCTTTCCTTTTCCTGTCAAAGAAGCTTGGTTTAAGTTAGACTGCTGAGAATTCTTCACTTATGCACGGGATTCCAATTGCCTTGATTGAGAATATCTCGGTGTTGTCGGATGATGACACGGGAACTTTGTAAAATTAGTCTTGAATGTCCCCCCTTCTCCTCCCGCTTTCGTAATTGTGTTAAACGAAAAAACTAGCGTGAGCTAGTTTTAATTATCTTGCGGTAATATACACTTTAAATAAGATAATCCTCTTGATGAATGAGAGAGTAATTTGATGTGGAAAAAGTTAGTCGAACTCACGATCAAGAAAATACTTCTTAAATATTAATTGACACCTTTAACACCTCTTTCTTTAAGGTGACCTTAAGGGTAAATACGTTGTACTTTTCATCGTCCGCACTGAATTTGTAATCAAATGCAATTGACTCGCGCGAATAACACGTAGTCTTTCTGGGGGTGGTACTTGTGTATGCCCCCTCTCCCTCGAATCCTATTTATTCTTTTGTTATGTGACAAACTTCAAGGACTGTTTTCGTTTTTGTTATTTTGTTAATAGCAATTCAAATTTACAAAACGGTTTCTTTATAATTTTCATATTACCAATTTTGATTCTGTTTTGGCCGATATTAACCACAAAATTATGAAATTTTAGGTAAAAAGTCATTTTGGAAGGAGTAAACAAACCGAAGGTACATACTTAGCATGTGGGAATTGTTATACGTAACTCAGCATGATTCGCCTGTAAAGTGAAAAAAAAGTGATGTTGATCAAATATTGACAGATTGTTGATTGTCGTCTTTATAAGCTGGTGACCAACATTTTCCTTGCGAGAGCTGAACTAGTCCCAATAGTTGAAAGTTGTACTTAGAAATCGAGCCAGAAATAAAAGAAGTATACAGTGAGTCCTAGAAAAATCTTCTAACAATTGTCACAGCAGTGTCGTTTCCTTTGAGCCCCAGTCCAACTGCTGTTTCTTCGCGGATTTGTCAAGGAGAGTTTTGCTTTGCTTTTGGAACCCGTTTTGACCGTAAATCTTTCATGTTATCACCAGCAAAAGAGTTTCGTGTGGCTCGGAGAGAAACACGACGCTAACTTGAACTGCAGTGCTTTTGTGAAGCAACGGGTGATGAAATTGCATGTATCCATTATCAGTTTTCGTACACTTTCGACGTCTTCTACATTTATCAACTCAATGATCTCTTCCGGCTGTTTTCATGCAACTAAAATAAACATGGTTTTCTTTGAGAGCTTGATACACTGGTCGATACCGAGTACAGCGAATTTGGGGCATTCATCTGGCCAATGGGACGAGCTTTTAAAGTACCTGCATTTGTACCACTTCTGGTTGGGTGTGTCGACTTGAAAGGGACCGACTAGATCTCAATAAAGCAGTAGCACGCATACGTGACTTCATCTCTACATCCATCCACTTCATCAGTCGCTCTAAAGTTACTTTTTCTCCCTGGCGCTCCAAGTATCGTGACCAAACCTTTCGATCATCCGAACACATTTTCTGCTCGATTACAGATAGCATGTGACTATTGTCCATGTCATTTTGAAAACCGACCTCCTTCCTTCAAAGTGTTGAAACTTTGTTTAACTGGTGAACTAAGTCGCAAAATCTCGCATCTTCTCCCAGATGCAGAACTTTAAACTTTATCACGTTTTGAGTGGTCGTATCGGACACGAACCTTGGATCTCCGTAAATAGAGTCCAAATAATCCCACGCTGCGTCATAGTCCTAGCCTATCCCTTGAATTTACTCTAGCGGCCTATCTAGTGGTCTGCTACACAGCCGTTCTTAGGGTCGTCACGCGACGCTCCTCCATGCGCGAAGGAAAGTTATCGCACCCCTTTTGCTGTACTTTGATTTTATCGTATGCTTAAAATCGGCGCGAAAAAAGGCATACTCTCTTACGTCTCCAGTAAACTTGGGCAGCTGAGGATTTTCCTACTCAAAACCACAGGCGCCAGTTGTAACATTGGAGTTGGTTTGGATGCTATCATTTACTTCAGTCCCAGAAAAAAAGAATGTGTTTTCATGGTTTGAGGTGACATCATCATTTACGCAACTTGTACTTTGATGTGTGTTAATGGGATGATCATTGCCGGAACTTACACCGGGGTCTTTGTCTTTTATTTGCGTACATACTAGGAATTCCTCCACCTGGCTAAGCAGCACCATTATTTTTTGGCTTTAGAGGCTGTAGATGTATCATAAGTTCTCAACGGGCCCTTTCCCTTAATCAAGAAAGAATCCAAATTTATTTTTGCGCCCATTTCCAGCGACATAAAGTCTTCTTGGCATTCCCTCATACATCCCTCTCGAACTTCGAACTCGTGATAAGGTTCAGGCGCTTAATTCTTGTATTCACAAGATATGATTGTTAAATCTCACTGCTGTGATACATTTCCTTGTAATTACGTTATAAGAATTTGGGGTTAGATCAAGATAACTTCTACCGGATAAGTTTGAGTATTCTCATTACCTGTTGGTTGAGTAATGTATGAATAGTACAGGGAGAAGTTACATGTTTATTATCCAAGGGAGTTAAATGGGAATGATATTCGTAACAGCTGTAACCGAATGAAGTTTTATCATTCGCAGACGATACGAATCTTTTATATGTAGATAAAAACTCAAAATCCCTGGAATCTACAGTAAACGATGAGAAGGTGTAGTCTGATCGTCCGGGTGAGTGTAGTCCTGAGAAGGACTGTTGTCGGTGGTAGTGACTGACGTTTCGACAACCTGTGCGGAAGTCATCATCAGAGTCAAGTGAATGATTGTTGTCAGTAGAATGTTCTTATTCCAGTTCGTGTAAAATGATCGGTTGGTTTTGCCGTGATGTTATTGGCTGTAAGACTCAAGGGACGTAAGTCGGTCGTGATTGGTCTGTTTCGATCTGTCGGTAAAGTTAGGTCGTTCTTTTTCGGTCGTTTGTGATGTTTATGTCGTGAATGAGTCGTTTGTATGGAGCGGGTAGTTGTTGACATCTGTTTAGCAGTCGTAAAGCTCTGTAAGCTTTACGACTGCTTAATAGCAAACAAATTATCTCCAAACATTAAAAAATCTAATTACCTTGTTTTTCGACCAAGACAAAAAAATGACAAATACGAAGTTAAAATTTTAAAATATTCAATCATCATACCAACTCTTACACGTCTTTGGAACGTAAAAGTTATGTTAAATATTTAGGCGTGCTTATTGATGAGAACCTCTCCTGGAAACAACATATTTTACACATAGCCTGTAAAATAAGCATCATGATTGGTATTATTGCTAGGCTAAGACATCGCGTACCTCTTAATACTTTACAACATATATACAGATCACTGATTCAAACCTATTTATTGTATGGTATAACAGCGTGGGGCCAAGCAGATAAAACTCACAGAAACAAAATTCTACGTCTTCAGAAACGTGCCCTTCGCCTTATGTTCTTCTGCGATTATAAAACAAACGCAGTACCCTTCTTCATTTCTTCAAGTCTATTACCTCGAGATCTTCTTTATTTCAAGTCAATTGCCATCTTAATCCATGACGTCTCAAATAACACGTCGCCACCTCAAATAAGTAATTTATTCAATTACCAACATGATATTCATTCACATAACACAAGATCATCAACAAGAGGCAACTTTTTTCTTGAATGCTCTCGATTAGACAAGCAAAACATGTCTTTTTCAAGAAACGGTGTTAGAATCTGGAATAACCTATCTGATGAAATTCGTCAAATGCCGAAAGCGAAATTTAAACACAACATTCACTAATGCTCCTTCAAACACTTTCGGAGGCAAATGAGTATATTTATCTACTGGACTTGAATATGCCTTAAAAATTTTTCCGAAGAAGGTACAGATCGACTCAGAAATAGTGATTTGTGTTCTCTGACTTACAGATAAAAAGAGAAAGACTTTCAATAATCCTTTGATATCTTGTCCACAGGGATTCCTTTTGAAAATGATTTGACTAAGCAGGGTGGAACTCTTTTCTGTTTATGGTCAATTACTTTGAAAGGAAAGGAATTTCTTAGTCAGGTAATGATTCTTTTCATGCAGATTGTGTCACATTCACATCAAGTTACAGCCAGGGAGCAAGAAAAGAGGAAGCTCAAAAGCTCTCAGCGTATCATTACATATCTGTTGAGGGTCTGTACTTGGAATTTACCATCTGTTGATTTTATTTATGATTAAAGTGAAGATGGTTTTCCGAAAGAATCTTAGTATATCATGTCAGATTTTTGTTTCTAAATTGCTCATTTTTCGAAAAAATTATTTCAACTGGGAGCAGTCTAGACTCAGGATTTAGCATTAATGGTAGCAAAAAGCTTAGAGCTTGAGAAGGTACAAATAAGGGAGAGAATCGTAAATCAGATTCAGCTCCTTCCAATCATGACCGGTAATTTAAAAGCTTACTACACAAACAGTAAAGAATACGGAAAATAATCTCAGGTAAAAATTACAAAAACTTACTTTATATTTATTAATTTTTTAATTAATTGCGACTTTAATTCATCGTTCACAAAATAAGATTGAGCCAATCCTATACTGCGATCATTAAAGCAGTTAGTTTACCCACGTTTAGACAATTTTAGTGCATTCCGATTGTCGAAAACCAAAGAAGGGTATGAATGGAAAGAATAGCGGAATATCAATTTGCCTCAACTTGAAGAATATCAGCTCAACTTGTTTCATCTCGAATCAAGTAGAGGCGTCATCCTCATTGTTCAGAAATTATCTATATTCGTTAATGAACCAGGAGTTAGTCCGTAAGACTGTCGCAACTCATTTGAAACGTAAAAGTATTTAAATACCATTGTAGGCCCGTTGAAGTGCGGTTTATTTAAATAATCTTTTTCCATTGGTTGATAATCTTTTCTCACAGCATTACGGTACAAGTCAATGGCTCCTTCTTTGGAAAACACCGAGGAACAAACTAACTTCTACAGGCTTTGTCACGTTGTCACTGATGTACTAACCGAAGGCATGCGGGAAATCTTTAAAAGAGAATTTGACAAACGCCATAAGGATACCACGGGAGAGTAGAGAGATACACCGAAAAAGGAATGGAATTTTGGAACGTTGTATCCCGATGAAACAGAATTAGAATCGCCCATCTCTTGAAAACTATGCTTTAATTCTATCGCATGCTTAAAATCGGCGCAAAAAATAACATACTCTGTTACGTCTCCGGTAAATTTGGGCATCTGAGCCTTTTTCATCTTAAAACCACATGCGCCAGTTGTAGCATCGGAGGTGGTTTGAATGCTATCATTTACTTCATTCCCAGAAACAAGGGACGTGTTTTTATGGTTTGAGGTGACATTAATCCAAATCCAAAGAATTATTAATTTTATCAAACCCATTTAACTCCCTAGGACAATAACCATGTAACCTCACCCTATAATATGCATACATTACTCAACCAACAGGTAATGAGAATACTCAAAATACAAGTGCATCCATCATTCAATTCTTAAATTCAAATGAATTTAAGAGAGGGTAAACCAACACGGCTAAATTGGACAGTCGCCCTTCTAAGTGCACTTACCTATAACAGATACATGACATGATACATGATGTCTCGTACTCCTTCTGGGAGGAATATACACGAACGACTCCAAGCAGAAGTTCAACCTCATCATATGTCCAACTTAAATTTGCATCTTTGATGGCGTTTTGTTGTCATCGATCGAGGCAGGAAACAGGATTAAAACCGTCCAATCAAGAATGCTTGCGGATTTATTGACAGGTGTAAACGGTTGGGTATCCGGATAAACTTTTACTGTGAACGCCTACGAATCTGATAACTCTTATGATCGATGGATTCGGTTACATTTAGGAATCCGAATCTCCTTTAATTTAGTGTGGACCCATAGGCGGCGAAGCAGGGGAGGCACTGCCCCGCCACGTTTTGGTCCCGATAAGATCGTTAACGCAGCATAAAAAAGTTGCAAAATATTAAATCTCGTGATCTTTTCATAAATCCCTGTATCAGCATCGCGAGAGATGTTGTAAAACATTTTTTCACTACTCCAGCCTGTGTTCGAGAAGGCTATGAACTGCAGCAATTTTTCATTAAATTAGACAGCGCGTGTAGGAAATGAGACAGGATTTAATTTTGTCTGAGGGAACGACATTGAACGCTAAGCTGAAAGATTAAAGACTATGCCGGAAAAAAATGAAAGCAAGTCACAGATCGATGATAGACACACTCGAAACTGTAAAGATTGCAAAGGCGTTTGCTTGTGCCACCGAACAACGCAAAGAGCATTTTGGAAAGTTTTGTGTCATGCGCATGGCTAGGTGTGGGATGACCGTCACTGCGAACTTCTTGAGATGTTTATAGCTGTATGATGTTCTTGCTTTTCTTTTCAGTTAAAACGACGAAACAACAAAGCAGGTGAAGGAGAAAAACACAAAAAGGTTTTTTTTTTTCGCAGTTTAATCATAAAAAATGACCAGCGGATAGCAGACACTATGCGAGGTGTTTAGGTGTACGATCCTTTGCAGTAAAGCACTATTTGAGCAACAGTGAAAATCAGACCTGAAAAAAAAAAAAAAAAAAAAAAAAATTCAGGCTTGTACGGGATTCGAACCACTGACCTCTGCGATACTAGTGCAGCGCTCTACCAATTGAGCTAACAGGCCAACTGGGAGCAAGCCATCAAATTAATTCGACATAAACCCGTATGATGATAAATCAAACAACAACAAACATATGAAACATATGTATGAACTGCGGTTATGAAACGTTTAGGTGTACGATCCTTCGCAGTAAAGCACTATTTGAGCAATAGTGAAAATCAGACCTGAAAAAAAAAAATTTCAGGCCTGTACGGGATTCGAACCACTGACCTCTGCGATACTAGTGCAGCGCTCTACCAATTGAGCTAACAAGCCAACTGGGAGCAGGCCATCAAATTAATTCGACATAAACCCGTAGATGATAAATCAAACAACAACAAACATGTGAAACATATGTATGAACTGCAATTATGAAACGTTTAGGTGTACGATCCTTCGCAGTAAAGCACTAGGTCTAATTAATAACCTAACTGCACTACCAAACTAATACAGATATATCAATGCCTATAATAACATATTCATACAGTAACAAAAGAACCGTCAGAAACAAATGTTGTAAAGATTATACATTTTTGTGAAACTTTTCCACAGACATAATAAATTGTTACGTTATGTCTTCATCTAGCAGGTTTGTAAGCAATAATCCTACACTTAAAGATAATTGATGCGGAATGATAATATAGTAAAAACCCGCATGCAAGAACACCAATTTTCGGGATTCAGGCTGATTGGGTTCTTATATATCGGGTATTTTAGGTGAAATCAGCCTGAAAGTGTTCTCAAGTGTTCTTAATTTTTTACTTCTAAAAAAATGTAGGGGATTCACTAATTATACAGTTGTTGTACATTTGCTATGCACAGCAAGTGAAATTACTAGCATTCATACAGAGATCTTAGTGCAATACCACAGTAAAGCTACAGACACTGTTCTATTAAACTGAAAAGGGAAGAGTTTTTTATAGATAAGAACAATTTTCAATTTTCAGGCTGAATGTGTGCTTATATATATGCTCCTTTTTTACCAAATTTCAGCCTGGGTGTTCTTAATTAACATGTTCTTGTGTGCGGGTTTTTACTGTAGTCATTTCCATCTTTTATGAGATTCAGTCATAATGTTAAGGAAAGTCAGTGAAGTTGCGATTGCTTTCTAGAATGTTATTTTCATCCCCTATAAATCCTGTACTACATAAAAACAATTTTTTAAAAATTCTAACCTTTTAGCGAACTATACGACCATAAGATAAAACTTAACAGTTGTAAACTTTTCGACCGGCATCCAGCTAGTATTCTTTATCAAAAAGTTATTTCACGAAGTAAGTGTCGTGTACGAATCACCACAACTAAGAGAACGCAAATGGAAAGACCATCTGCTAAACACAAAGAAAAAAACTTTAAAAAAATGACTTATTTTCTCAATCTTATTTCATTCGAAGTCGAAGACCACAATATGAATTCAGTTTCTTGGAAATGTAACAGAGCCCTGTTACGATTTTTCGTACCAGTTTAAATCAACGCGTTCGGCAACATACGCCCTAGCTTTCAGAATGCTTTTCTAAAGGATAGCGGTGGATGAAGCCCTACTATTCATGTTTCAAAATTTTGAATTGATTTGTAGATTCCCCTTTTATGACTGTCCAGCACACGCCCTTTGAATGTGTGAAATCGAGCCCCGTGGGCCCAAATAAAATTCATAATTTTTAGAACTTGGTGGTCATACGATAAAATACTTATGGATTTAGTTTCGTCAGGCCGAAAGGAAAAACATTTGGGTCTTCGTCACAGAGAACAGACCTCGCCATTTTCTCCGCTTCGGCCTCTTACTCAGTCAATAAGTACAAACATTCGCTATTTTGAATCGATCACCGCCTTCATCTAGACCGCGACGAGAGAAACTGTTTCAACATTTTGATGGATTTTTGTTAGGATGTGCCCGGGGACTGGTATCACATGTAAAATTTTTCTTACTACTTTTCTCAGTTCTTCTTCTTCTCATTATTTTTCTTACTAATATTCTTCCAACAAAGCCATGCAAAACAGACAGGAATTAAGTACCCAACTACATGCTTGAAAAATTGATCAGCAGTTTCCTTCCCATTATCCATTATATGGCTGCCCAGTAAAGACTGCCACGGCCAAAAGACAGATAGTTGCAAAAATCCAAGAAAAACTCCAGTAAAAAAACTGCGGCCGCGAAATGACGCCTTTCCCAGGAGATTTGTAATTTACCCTTTCCCGGGGTTTTGTCGAATAATAATACTGATAGACACAGTATGAAGAGAAAAAAACGATAAGGCAAATTCCAAGCATATGATAAAGACCCCATCTCGGATTGAGCAAGACACCAACTACAAGCCAACTGAAATGGTAAGCTACCAAGTTTGCACACATCAAATAAAAGACTAGCTTTACCTCTTTCTTTTCGAGGTCACGAAATGTACGAAAACTGTAACGACATATGGTAACAAAGAATGTGATACTGTGAGCGACAATAAATGGTACTATTACTTCGACATATACAGGAACATATTCTCTTTTATAAACATGAACTTTTATCACCTTAGCTATGTATACCACGATTAATATGAGAAACGAGAAAATACAAACGAAATCCATAGTCTTCTGCACAACAGTTGTCTGATTCTCCTGATTTTGCCATGCAAGGACGGCCAAAAATGGTCCACCCAGTACTGAAAAGAAGATGGAGCAGACTAACACCACCACAATCCGACTTCCGTGTCCCGTAGCAATAATATCTGACTCGTGTCCTTCCATAACACACTCAGCAGAATTCAGTCGTGGGTCCCTTACAGTTGGTTTGATGGCCAAATCCTCAAGCTATGCAACAGAACAAAAGGATTAATTACCGTAAACGCCAGTATAGAGTAAAAGCCGCAACTCAGTTTGTCAACTCAAATTTTGGAAAAAAATTTTTTGTGGAATCAAAAGAAATCACAAGTCTTTCTTTTAATTACTTCATCGACCTTACCATCAACCTGAAACTTTCGTTAAGCCACTAAGATTAAAAAAAATGCGTACATGTGTGGCTTACGAAATTAAGCTACTTTTAGTGTCTGGTGTCTTACTGAGTTTCTTTTAGAAGAGCTAACATCTGATTACCGCTGAATAGCTTTCAATATTGTTTCTGTTCATCAGTAAAACAGGATAAGTAGCATACAATAGTCCTGAAATGCTCATTTCAAGCTGAGGGTTAATGGCCAAACTATGTCATGGAGGTCTCATTTTGACAACAAAGGTTACACGTGTAACATGGGGGTTTTAGGAACTAAGAAAAACGTCAGTATCATCTCCCATAGTGGCTTGAGAGATTCAGTCATGATTTTGTTTTACGTAACGAAGTCAGTGGAATTTAGTTCTGAAGTTTGTAGGTTAATTATCTTTTCCAAGGCAAGTGATGTGAAATTCCCTCTAGGGAAGTATTTCATATGAATATTTTTTGACATTTTGTGTACCAGCACATGAGGACAAAACTTTGCAGAATGGCCAGGACATTAGGGAAATGGTGTAATCTACACCAAAAGCCATTGGGAGCTCGATTTGGTCAGAATATGTAACTGATTTCGGACAATACATTCATGTAAAGTATTAACACAATGCTGAGCGTAGGTTTCTATTTTCCGTAAGAGCGCAAAGTTCCATTTTCAGTTGGTTGAGAACAAAACATTTATTATAGCTATTGTATTTGGTGCATAGAAAGATTAGAACACAAGCAATATTTTAATGAATTGTATGTTTTATAGTATTCTGAAGTAAACTTACATTAACATTGCTAATAATTTTTAACCCAATAAGTTTTACAATTTGACCTGGAGGTTTTTATTTAATAGAAAGTTCAATAGACATAGAGTACGTGTCACCATAATAGATTTCGTGAACAGTAATGAGAGACATAAGTTAAAAATAACAGGGTTCAATGTACAGTTAAGTGCATGATAGTATCATACGATTTAAAGTACCACAATTTTTCAAGTTTTCTTATCAAAGAAACTGTAAAGTCATGCCTGTATGTTTCCCAAATTCAAGCTACCGGTAAGTGGAGATATGAAATGAGTAAGTGAACTGGACATCACGTAAATGGTTAACTTGACATGTCATCAGAATTTGTTTTTCAGCCGAAATCTGACTCAGGATTTTGTTAGTATTTATCAATATCCATAAAAATATCCAAGCTTTTGTTTATTTTGGTCAGCTACTGTGTGTATCAATCAGCACAACCTACTTTACGTATATCTGATTGGTTTCTAGTGTAATCTATTGTTGCTGAGCCTAGTTTACATTTGCACTTGAGTTTTGCACTTGAGTTTTGCACTAGTAATCCATGAAAAAGGCACCTAGCTGTTTTCAGCCAATCAAGAGTGAAGTTTTTCGTGTGTATATCAGTATTCGGATGAATTAACCAAAACCAAACAAGTAACTGAAAGGAGTCGGAGTCTACCAAATAATAATTAAAAGTTTTTCTGGTTAGGCTGGAGTTGTCTTCATTCACAAGCGGGTTTTTTTTTTTATTAATTTGGATCTGGACTTAATTAGTATTGCTAATAATCTTCAACTCAAAATATCAAAGTACTTACAGAAGCTAGAACATCCTCTAGGTGCTTCTTTAATATCCCCTTTGTCACATCACAGCAGGAAATTGAAATTGTTATTTTCAGCATCTGAGTGCGCCTGGTGACCTGGATTGCTCCTAAAGACCAAAATTCAAGGACTGTGGCAGGAAGAGCAGCATAAAGGCAAGATATGCTCCAGGTGTACTTGGCAGCTGGAGTCGAAAGGTCCGTTTCATTAGGGCCATAGACGTTTACAAACACACGGACTGAAGAGGGGCTCTTTGGTGGGTAAAGAGCTAATTCAATATGAAAACTGTTTTCTGACTTTGTCAAGACGTTATAGACTTGTTCATCGGTGATTTTGTCACAGGATGTTGTGGAGTGGACAGGACTGCTACAATTGTTGGCTACTGCAGCTTCAGTCCCATGCTTTGGATTTAAATGCACACATCACCATGAAATGAACAAGGATAAAAAGACCAGGATTGTGCTGCATGGCTGGATACTTGGCACACACGTTGAAGGTTGTTAAGGCTCTGCATTAATGCAACAGTGAAAAATGTCTTCTGTAAGAATAGCAACCTAATTTTAACTCTCCTTCATTGGAGTTTCACATGACTGTTGTAGAATAAAACACAAGTTAGGTTAAATTGATGGTCAACCCTTGGGAACAGAGTGACCCATTACTCTTAGAGCTTTCCAAATTCAAAGAAATCATAAGTGCATCTTTATCTAATCAAAGTGACTGTAAGCGGCCTTTTCGACGTAAGTCGCTGATTCAAACAGTAAAATACATGCACCCTTTTCAAAGAAAAAAATTTCCTCAAAACTTCCATGATGTGCAGATCACTCTATTGAGATATTTCTGCAAGGAAAAGTTTTGAAAAATCATGCGTTGGAAGAGTGTCTGAGTGAGGTTAAGAGCGAGCTACATAATTGCTGATTTGAACGATAAAGGACTCTCATTTCAAATAAAAAGAAAATCACACTAAGTCTTGTGATGCATTGATCACACCTATTAAGAGCAAATCCGTGCAAAAATCAAACCTTGCTTAATTGGCAAAGTTAAAATACTAAATTCCGCCCGTTTATTTGCTTACAAGTAGCCTTTAGAAAGTATACAATTGCTGAGTACTTTTTTCCTTGAAAAAATTATTTGTTTCCGAAAAAACAGAAACGTTTCGTTTGTAATACCGAGATCGATTTGGCGATACCGAACAGATTGAAAATAGGTCATGATTCACTCGACTCTCGTATCAAAACAACTGCACTAGAAAAAGCTACCATAGTTCCAAGTTGTTGTACACCTTGAACATGTCATAGTCCAAACACCGTGATTTCATGAAGATTAGATCAATCCCAGTATTTAAGAGAAGTCGAAAGCTTATGGCTCTTCCGTGTTGCATAAAACGGTAGGCGAAAGACAACGATAATTTTAAGCATGTGCTCCTGAAAACGTCTAAACTTTGCGACAAAATTCAGATACAGTGATCGAGCCGATTATTCAAAGCTTATGTTCAGAGTTTTCTATCGTCGATCCTGTACATCATTTATCCGCTGTTTGACAGACTGTAGGCAAAGTTGTTTCGCCTGAATCTAAAAAATTGCATAGAGGCTTGCGTGACAGTTGAATTTGTTGATGGGGGGGGGGGGGGGGGGGGGAAAGGAAGTATCCAGTCTCTCTCCATAATCCTTTACTTTGGGGTAGCAGATTTCTCTTTAGATGGTTAATAAACCATTCTCCCAAGAATTTATCTTTCTCGTCACAAACTTTTAAAGAATCGAACACCTCAATTTTACGTAATTGAATTAACCTCGATAGTGCATGTTTATTTCCTACGGGAACTACGTAAAGATTCTAAATTTACGAAAGACCATATTCTACGTGTTCCTGCTCTTGGGGAAATGATGGAAGATTTTTTGCTCTTTCAGGAACGTAGTCGGCAGTCCAAGTTCGTAAATCGATTATATTGCATTGTCGCGCTATGGAAATCACTTAGGGTGGTTCTCTCGATTAAAACCATCGAGACCTCTTTCCTGTTTTAAAGTGAATTGATTGAAAACTTCGGAGCAACCATCGTCAAAAACAAAAAGGAAAGAGACATTTGGCAAAAAGACTCAATCTTGGCCACTGGGAATACCTTATAATAATAATAATAATAATAATAATAGTACGGTATTTATATAGCGCTATTTCTATCACTATCCAATAGCGCTGTACAGTACTTTTATAAATCGGACCGATAAGATTAAAAAACCATAAAAATCTCTAAAACATGAGTAAAAGAAACTAGCTAATAAGGTAGTCTGTAATAATGAGAGTAAAAAACTTGAAACTTATATTGAAATTAACGAATTTCCTAGCCAATTAACTAGCTCACCAACTAATCAACTAACTTACTAGCTAACTATCTAGCGACCTAACTTACTACTTATATAATTAAATAGCTCAGTAGGGAGTAGTCTAATTATAAAATTTGTTAAAAAGGTATGTCTTTATACAGGTCTTAAAATATGATAGCGAGCCGCTCACTCTTATGTTGTTTGGAAGAGAGTTCCATAGAGTCGGTGCTACAAAAGAGAAACACCTATGACCATAACTTGCTAGCTTAACAGATGGTACTTTAAGTAAATTTTTAGAGGAAGACCTCAGATTTCTGGTCGTTACATAAGGCTTCAACAGTTCAGTGATGTAACTAGGGACCTGGCCGTTGAGCGCTTTGTAGGTCAGAAGTAGTATCTTGTAATCTATGCGCTGGCTAACTGGGAGCCAGTGCAGCTGCTTTAAGATAGGTTTGATATGGTCGTACTTTCTTGTATGAGTGACGACACGAGCTGCGGCATTCTGGAAATTTTGTGAGCGATCTATCAGGAATTTGGGCAGTCCATATAGTACCGAGTTGGTGTTATCTAGCTTAGATGTAATGAATGCATGAACTAACTTTTCAGTATCTGCTAGAGATAGGCAGTCCCTTATCTTGCTAATGTTTCTAAGGTGGAAGAAACAGGCTTTGCAGGTACTGGTGACATGCTTATCTAATGACATGTGCTCATCGAAGATATCTCCAATGTTTCTTGCAGAGGGAGATGGCTCGATCCGCTCGCCAGACATATCAACATACTCTACTAATGGGGGTGGACGGTGTCGTGCGCTCAAGATCAATAGCTCCGTCTTTTCTCTGTTTAGTTTCAGTTTATTGCACACCATCCATGAGTCTATCTCAGAAACACATGCCTCTATTTTTGCTATAGAACTGGGTTGTTCGGCTAGGTTGGGCTTGAAAGGGAGATAGAGTTGGGTGTCATCGGCGTAGAGATGGTAGTGTAGTCCGTGTCGTCTGATGATGTCCCCAATGGGTGAAGTGTATAATAAGTATAAAATCGGACCCAGTACTGATCCCTGGGGAACACCGTACCGAAGTTCTTTCGTCTTTGACTTGTTTCCATCAATTATTACAAACTGTTTTCGGTCTTGGAGATAGGATCGAAACCATTTTAGCACATTTCCTTTTACTCCATAGCGTTTTTCCATTCATTCTAGTAGTAGATCGTGGTCGACTTTATCAAACGCCGCAGACATGTCCAACAATAGCATGGCAACACAATTAGTTCCATGTTAAAAGCGGCGAAGCTGTTGGGATAATAAAAGAATGGTCTTTTGTGTCTTTTCATCCTGCGCCGCTTTGATAAATTCCTGTGCAGAAGCGAACCAGTGATTGTATAGCAATTCATCCAGCGATGTGAGATGATCGTTGTGAACAAAACATCTTTGTTAGAGTAATTAGAAGTATTGTGAAGTAAGATTCCGGCAGCTTTGTAGGTCGAACAGAAATGCGACGATGGATAGAAAAAATCCCTTCTAGGAGGCACAATATTCAGTCTCGGGTCGCATTTTCGAGGCCAATTTGTAGATTCATAGCTTCTGTAATGTCTTCCGTTCAGAAATGGTTGGTTGGTCCAGTAGAGAGCGAAGTAGAGGAGAAAGAGTGCAGAACGATCACATACGCGTCTTACCCTCATTGTATTGTATTACTTTATCCACCTTATATTACCTTATCCACCTTATATTACCTTGTATTACCTTATCCACCCTATGTACCAATTACTGTCACGAACTCTTGCTCAGCCTGATATGCAACTTTTGTATTGCCCTGCCGTGTACCCAAAACAATAATTTGTGCCAACTCCGCACCTTTCCGAGTAAATTTCAGTTTTTTTTTTCAAGTCAAAGGGTGAGATTTTTGCAAGACACATTTTCTTTCAGTAAGAACTTTACCGCGCGCTTTACATGAGTCAGAAAATTGAATGCGATTTTCGTATTTGGTGCTCGAATTACCTCTCCAATCCCCGCTTGATTCTCAGTGAAAGAGACAACTTGTTCGCTTTGACATTTTTATGGTGTCAGGAAAAGTCACGTTATTCACGGCTTTTCAAAACGTTCGTTCTAGGCACACGCGTGTTTAGGTTAACGTTTTTCGAGTTAAAGCCCGTTTCAACGGTTTCAAAATTTGCTTCAACATGCATTCAACACTTTGCTGAAACAAATGTTCGGTACGTTTAAACAGGTTGTCCAACATTTTTGAAAACGTAAAAAACGGGCCTTTATATGCAAGGCCTACTTCTGGGCCAAAACATTTTCTATGTTCCATGCGCAATTGTTTTCAAATTCTATTGACAAGTGAAAGGGTGAGAAATTTTTGCAAGACGGTAATTTCTTTTTAGTCAAAACTTCCAAACCGCACGCTATGCCTGAGTCAGAAAAATTAATGCTTTCAACAGCGTTCAGTTTGCTTCAACACAAAACAAACGCGACCTTCTCGAGAGAGTAAGTGCTGCAGATAAAACCAAAATCATAAATCGATAAAGATTTTTAAACGGCTTTTTTGTATTTCGTGCTCGAATTACCTCTCCAATCCCCACTTGATTTTCAGAGAAAGAAACAACTTGTTCGCTTCAACATTTTTATATTGTCAGGAAAAGTCACGCTATTGACAGCATTTCACAACGTTCATTCTGCGCATACGCATGTTTAGGTTAACGTTTTTCGAGTTACACTGTAGGCCTATTTCTGGGCGAAACCATTCTCGTTCTGGGCGAAACGATGTGCGCAAAACTCATTATACGCGAAACTCGCTATATTCCTTCTGAATTGGAGGCGCTGTCAAAACGACTTTGTGAAGCATACAATATCTGGTCATAATTTAAACAACATAGCACGCTTAATCGTTAAATTGTCCCTCGATTCACTGAAATTTCACTTTCAAAACTAACATTTTAGACTACTGTGTCGATTTCACTAGAGAGAAAATTGCGCAACATAATCGCAGAATTACCGGCCGAACAATGGCTTCTCTCGTCGGACACGAAGGTCAAAGATAACAGCAGCAATGACTGCCCGTGTAAAAACTTAAAATCCACAGCACAGTTACGGCACTCATGATATATCAGCTACATATCAAGTCTTAACAGCGTTTTTAACCATCGCACTCATCAGTGCGATACTCGTATCAATGCCACGTGTCTTCGTCTAACCAGTCTTACTACATAAATAGCAAAAGCTCCGACGCTTTAACCCAATTTCACTTATCGTAAATCGCAAAAGCTCCGACGCTTACCTGATATAGCAGACGATCAACAAGATGATTCGCCTGAATCCAATGAATGAATCACAAGATTGAAGCAGTAAATTGGTGGTTTCACGAACGTGAAGTCCTCGTTCTAGCATAGACTAATAAAAGAAAACGCACATAGCCACGCGACTCACTTTTCTCCGTTCGGCATGTCAATCAATTGCGCTCACCCAATGACGTTCAATTACCGACAAAACGAACCCAATCCGTAACTTCCACGTCGCTCCATTGTGATTCAACCAATAGTGCACTGAAACACCGCCCAAACCGTGACCTAGCCTATTCACTGTTTGCGCATGACCCCTAATGCTTTGCGCCTTTGGGGTAGCAACATCTTCAGTCGCCGCCATTTTGTTTGGATGGCGGTGCTGATCGTCACTAAACATGGGAAAAAATGACTCTTGTTGCACTCCTGGTTGTTCTAATGACCGAAAAAGAAATCCAGAGCTTAAGTTTTATCGAATACCGGAGCAACTTCCGAATACTCGTCCACTTCATTTACATGTATCGGGAGGCTTTGAAGAATGAGGCAGAACACAATAGACGCTATTCTTTTTTAATGACATTTAAATGAGTGGCCGGGTTTTCGATCTGAAGTTTAGCCCGAAGGACAAAAGATCAAACACGTCGTAGAGCGTGGTTACAACATGTTCGACGAGAACATTTCGACCCGTCTGACAACATTGAACTGTGCTTTGATAGAGCAAAATCAGACGATCCAAACACCAAACCTTTCACCCCATCGATTTTTAGCTTCAGTCACAACGTAACTATACCAAGGACTAGTAGAAATAGCTTGAGGAGTCAGAATTATGAGAATATTCCACGAGCAAAGAGAAGGAGAGTCGTACAGGTGAGAGAGCAGATGAAGATAATAGCCCCGGCACTTCTACAACCTTTGGCATTGATGACCTACGCGCTGAAGTCCAGTCACTCAGAGCACAGTTCCAAGGTGCACAAAAGCAGCTTGAGCAAAGTAGAAATGAAACTGCAGCTGCCCTTGATGTAATAGAAAGAGCGAAAGCTCAAGTTGCATTGGAAATTGAGGAGATTAAGAGGCATGCTGCAGAACAACTAGCACTTAGCAACCTTTGGCTTGAAAGATGATCTAGGAAGAAAGAAAGGTCTCTGCTCGCAGGGTACCATCCCATAAACATATTAAATTTTTTTTTTGATTTTCTGCAGCCTTTTGCTGCATAAATGACGTATAGTTATGCTTCCAGGAAAAGAGTTGGTATACCTGGTTCAAGAAATATGCTTCTTGTAGATGAGTTGTTTATGTTTTGTGTGCGACTCAAGCTAAATTTATTTGAGCAGGACTTAGCACATAGGTTTCAGATACATAGATCATCAGTTTGCATAAAAGTGATCACATGGACTAATTTTTTGTATTTTCTTTTTAGGAGTCAAGTGATCTGGCCATCAAGGGAAGATGTCAATAGCTATATGCCAGAAGGTAATTTGGTTATATCAACTAAGTTGAAATTGTAAATTGGCTACCGTAACGAATAAAAAAGCTGACGTTTCGAGTGTTAGCCCTTCGTCAAAGCGAATGGAGGAATTGTGGTTTGTATGTGGGTTTATATGTAGAGGCGGAGGTACGCCATTGGTGAGAACATGGCAACGAGAAAAACGCCTGTACTGTTGTCTAGTTATCCAATCGGAACACGATACTTGATTGACATTTGACCTAGGATTTTTACTTCGCGCATGTTGTGGTAGACTCGATGAGAAAAATAACTCAATGAAAGAAGGAAAATTCAGTTGGAAATCTGTTGGAAACTAGGGCGGAAAGTCTTGAATTTGTACGGAGATCATCGAGAATAAAGTCTCGTGGAAATCTAGAGGAGTTATTCTTTCCTTTTCTACATATTATTCTTGTGAATAATATGCTCTGTAAATATAAGTCATAATTTAAGCCAGTATCGTATTGTAAATAATCATTCATTTCAGCCTTACTGGGCTGTCATGTGATTTCCAATAAAGCTATCTATCTATCTATCTTATGTCTACGAGGAAACAATAATTTTAGCTTCAATGGCTGCAATGTTTACAAAAATGATCTTGGAGGTAATTGAGAAGATTCCTCAGACAACAAATATCGAAAATTTTTTTTAAAACTTTCCTTCAATGTTTCCTACCAATGTCTGTTTCGAAAAATATGCTTGTTTAAGGCCTGGTTTACACGTCGCATTTAATGAAACGTATTTAATTGATGAATTTTTTTCGTCTGGGAGACGAAATTAAATGTCAATTCATTTTAGACGTCGAATATAATTTCGATGTCGTATTGTGCCTGCATTGACTTTTATTGGCGGAGAACTTCCAAAAACAACATGGCGGCGTTCAGAGAGGCAGTAATGCTAAAGATTGCTCTGGCGAGACGAAGGCGTAGGAATTTGTACCAAATTTACCAAGATAGATGCTTCTGGGCTCCGAGGAGTGGATGTTCGTGTATAAATTCTTGCACAAGGAAGACAGTACCCAACTCGCTTTCCCGGCTCCCATCCCTCCGCGTCTTCATCCAGTTCAGCCACAGAACATTCCAAACGAACACATACAGGTCTGTCACATCAAATACAACTGTATTTCGTTTTAACCTCGCGTGACCAACAAGTCTGACTCAACGTTTTTCGGAAAAGGGCTCCTGCAGTCACCATGTTCTCTATTTTCGTGGGAACTCTTCTCCCCTTACGTATGCCATGCAGGTGAAAACTGTGAGCGTGGGCTCAAAATTAACCGATGGAATAATTTATGTCGTCGAAAAATAATGTATGCATTTACTTCGATGCGACTGAAAAGCGACGTATAAAACTGACACACATTTCAGACGTTTTATCCGTCTGGGGCACACGGATAAAGCGTCTAGGACGAATTTAATTTGCCAGACGAATTTAATTCGTTTTAGACGTCGCTTTACTGTCGAAGAAAATTGCTGGAATTAAATTCGTCTCTAATGCGACGTATAAACAGGGCCTAAGAGATATGATGAGTCATTCTTAATATCACATTTATACCTGTACTGGCACTAATCACGGGCGTCATTTCATCGGTTCACGATATATTTTGCGTCAGCTGGAAATAAGGTTTTTTAAATTAACACTAGTAGAAAGACTTGAGCGTATGGAACAATTTGATAGGAAATTTTTGAAAACATTACACAATTTTAAATGGCATCGACTCGGAGATTTCCTCGAGTAGTTGCTTTAAAGGTCATAATTTGCATCATGGGGTAAAGGGCTTCCTGCACACTTTTCACTATATCATTTTTACCCTTCGGTGAATTTTTTTTAATTTCTCCAATTTAAAGGGGACAATTTGCACAGAAAAATTGTGCAATAAAAATATAGGTCACCGTGCTCGTTCAAGAGCTTAAGACCATCGTGCCTTTTTACCTGGTCCATTGATTGAAAAAAAAATACCGGGTTCTTGGAATGCGCGCGCGCTTATTCGCCTGACTACGTGATTTCGGTGAATTGTACAGGATGCGCAATGCAATACTGAGGAATCAACTTAGATAGAAACAATCTAGTGCAAATTAAAATCCAGTTCCAGCCCTCAAGGAAACTCTCATAAATTAGTTCAATCAACTCAGTTAACGTTTAAATGATTTTATTCGCCAGAAAAATTCACTTTAACGAAAATTTAGTTGGGAAAGGCAAAAAGATCAACAAGTACTGAGACTTTCACTTTCTTGACTGGAATGAATTACTTCATGAATAACAGAAAAGCGAACACTTTAGTGACGGTGTTCACTTATGTGCTGAAAAACCAAAACCAAAGTAATCATATAACCAATCACAGTCTGAAGTAAAGCATCGTCAGTCAACCAAAAGGTAGAGTGCATTGGGATTGGTTTATCTTCGTGTAATCCCAGATGAACCAATAAATATGGCAAGTAAAACAATTGCAGATAACAAGCCAATCAAATTGGGCAATGTACCCTTAGCGTCTTTAATCGTATATTAAATAATTTGAGGAGAAGAACAAATCTTTGGGTGCTATTACGTTCTGTTTAGAACGGCCTTTTTAGAACTTTGGTGAGTCAGTTAATATGGCGATTGTAATTCAATGAAGATAGTACTGTGGCCAACTAGTGCCACTGCCTCACATTTTAAAAGAAACCTGCCTCATCTGTAGAAATGAGTCTCCTATGTAAAAGTGAGCCTCTTCCATAGAATTTCCCATTTCCGAATTACCTTTGGCCTCCATTTAAAGAGATACTTGGCGCTAACCGAATCGCTGAGCACTAAGCCTCGTTTTAAAACTGTTTTGACATTGTTATCACTGCGGTATTTTTTACCAAAGATTAAACTGCTTCAAATAGTTTCCTTTTTTTCTTTTCATTGTCCCCCTTGACGCATCGGCGTCACTCCGACGTGACAAATGATCACGTGAATGTCACGCCACAGCTGCTTTAAAATGGCGTTTTTTTAAAAAAGAAAACTGTGCCAGTTCTAACAAAAAGACACTGAAGAGTTAAGCTCGGACGAGCCTTTGCTGATAAATCCGACGAGGATGCTATTTCATTATTTTAGATCGTGTCTGAACAATAAACAAAGTTAGAAAAAATTGATCCCAGCGCTTCAATCGTCTTCCTCTTTTTTCATTTCATGATCCCCCACCCCCCCCCCCCCTTGACGCATCGGCGTCATTCCAATGATCACATGAATGTTTAAAAACATGGGTCCTGTCTTGAAACGACTTCCGTTTATGCGCACGCATCCTTTTGTGACTATATGTTTTTATTTGACTAGTATAGTTTAGAACTTAGAGAGGGGTTATTTGTAGTTCAAGACCGTGCAATAAACTTCGCTTGGAGTTGAAGTTTCTTCAGAATCGAGCCTCGAATATAGAGCCAGTAAGTAGTTTTTATTTTGTAAATTCAATTTCAGTCCACGCAAAGATCTGTTCAATGATTATCCGTGGTCTCTTCACCTAGAGTTCTGCACGTCTGTCGCATCGATGTATGATCCTTTCCACAGATCTGAGTTCAATTTCTGTTTTCTACACTTCATCAAAATTTCGATAGATTTCGGTAGATTTTCTTTATGTCTCCTTGGAGTGAAGCAGGTTTTTCACCTCGGATGTTGCCAATGAAGCATTTCTTCATTGAAGCACAAGGTTAGATCCTAGAGTACGATCACAATGCTTTTACTTTACAGAAGAAAACAGTGAGCTCGCATTGAAGCTCATTGAGTCTTCATTTCTACTGTATTTTCGCAATATGGCTCTTCCCACGTGCTGAAGTATTTTCAGAACGTACCAAACTCCTAATAAGCCATGGTCATATCACGTGACATGTGAAGTTTCTCTTCAGCCAGCAGCTGCAAATTAACTATTCCCGTTCAGTTTGGCCAGTTTAGTTCCGTTTTAAGGTTTCAAAACGTTCAGGTTTGTTTTATCGTTCCATCCCGATTGGGATAAATCTCTTCAAGCGCATAATGATCGTAAATATGAATACGCTTTGAGAAAAGTATGAACGTGTAGCTCTATCAGGGGTAGCACTCCTAAGCCACCTTTTTCGTTCTTATCACATTTGACGCTGTCTTTGATTGAATAAATGAAAAGACGCACGGCAATATGGAATCTATTTGTAAAAATATACGCACGCCAAACATGAATCAGTCGCCAACTGATGGATAGCGTGATGCAATTTACATATTTGAGTCCTTTATCAGAAGTCACGCTTAGGTTTGCCTCTGATCACTTCCGTTTTTGTGCACGCCAAAATGAAAATCACGCATTGGTTGATCACCAAACAACTCCACTTCCGTTTTCGCACACGCAGAAACGGAAATCAAATATTTTGAACAGCAGCTAACGGCCGAAGTAGTCATCGTTCCGTCGCGCGACGAGTGAATACAAAACGAATACTAAGAAGAGCGGGAAGAGGAAGATAGAAATTGTGATTTAAAAATTAAAAAACGGAGAAATTTTCTTCTATGGGAGCTGTTTCATCTAGAACGGAAGTTGACTCTCGCTCGCTTGATTGGTCGCATATTATCAAATACTCCAAAGTGCGTTATGCTACTTTTCGTTTACAGGAAAGTAATTCCTTCGGGAGTCTGGGCTTCGGAGCAATGTCATCTTAAACCAACACGACTATCTTGACATTGTCGTCACTGTAATATTTCTTACCAAAATTTGAATGACATTGTTCTTGGGGACCAGTCAATGGTCATCACGGGGGAGGGGGGAGGGAAGTGGTGCGGGGGATTTTATTGTGACAATGAAGCACTTAGGTAATCCCCACTTACTTTATATGGTGTTTTTTTTATCTCCCCATATTGGTCTCATCATTTTTTATCAGATTATCAGCAGCTACACACAGCTTATCCCCTCATCATAAGAATTGTATGGCAGAAAGTGAGGGAAATTACTAATGAGATCTTGGGAGTGATAGGGTTCATGTTTATGTCTCTTGGAACTTGGAAATGCAAAAACAAAAAATTACAATAGTTTCACAATCATCGCAACCATCAATGCTGAGTTAACCGGGAAATTGGTCAGCGTATTCCATGTATTCATCTCTACCCTCTGTTGTAGTTGCTTTAAAAAGGCGTTTTTAAAACAAACATTGCCTGAAACATGCAGGCAATAGTAGCCAGTTTTAAGGAAAAAGGCGTTGAAGAGTCAATCTCCAACGAGGACTCTGCCGATAAATCCGACGAGTAGGTTATTTCATTATTTTAGATCGTGTCTGAAAAAAGAGCACAGCTAGCTAGAAAAAAATGATCCCACCTCTTCAAATATTTTTCCTGCTGTTTTTACATGGTCTTCCCTTGACGCATCTGCGTCACTCCAACATGACGAATGATCACATGTATGTTTAGAAACGTGGATCCTGTCTAAAAATGACTTCCGTTTTTGCTCCCACATCCTGTCGTGACTCTTTAGAGGTATGTGTTTATGTTTAAATGGTATAGTTTATAACTTGTCGAGGGGTTATTTGTAGTTCAAGACCGTGCAATAAACTTCGCTTGGAGTTGAAGTTTCTTCGGAATCGAGTATCGAATACAGAGCCAAGTAAGTAGTTTTTGTTTTAGAATTTTGATTTCGGTCCACGCAAAGATCTACTCTATGAGTATCCGTGGTTTCTTAAACTAAAGTTTTGCACTTTATGTCGCGTCGATGTACGATTCTCTCGGCGGATCTGACTTCTATCGCTTCTCTAAAAAAGGAAATTTGGGTCACAAATTAATTTTCAATGTTTGTTTTCTTCATTGTCCCGAGCTTTCGGTTTGTAAATTTTGTTTAAGCCTCTCCCTATAAATTAGGCAGTTTTTTCGCCTCGGATGTTGCGAATTAAACTTTTCTTCTTTGAAGCACGAGGTTAATTCCTAGAGTAGGATCACGATATTTTAACTTTACAGCAGTAACCAGTGAGCTCGTATTGATACTCCTAGCGTGCGCGCAATTCATACCTAATTCCTAATGAGCCACCATTTATTTTACGAATCTTCATGGAAATCTTGGCAATGCCTATCCCAGCCTAGGCAATTTTGAGAGGGCCATCCAGTACCATGAGTATCATCTAAAAAATGCTAAAAAAGTGGGAGACAAAGCTAGAGAGGGAGGGGCTTATGGAAATCTTGGCAATGCCTATCACAGCCTTGGCAATTTTGAGAGGGCCATCCAGTACCTAGAGTATCACCTAAAAAATGCTAAAGAAGTGAGAGACGAAGCTGGAGAGGGACAGGCCCATGGAAATCTTGGCAACTGTTATAATAGCCTTGGCGATTTTGAGAGGTCCATTGAGCACCATGAGCGTCATCTAAAAAGTGCGAAAGAAGTGGAAGACAAAGCAGGAGAGGGACGAGCCTATGCAAATCTCGGCAATGGCTACCATATGCTTGGCGATTTTGAGAAGGCAATTGGGCACCTTAAGCGTCATCTAAAAATTGCTAAAGAGGTGGGAGACAAGGCGGGACAAGTTTTATCATTAAATAATCTTGCTCAGATCTTTGAACTTCAGAAATTTCCTTATAAAGCTATCAGTTTTTATAATTCCAGTTTGACAATGTATAACGAAGTCAGAACACACCTCCGGTCTAAGGACGAGTGGAATATTTGCTGCAGCGAAACTTACAATGTTACCTTTAGAAAATTGTGGCGTCTTTATTTAAACGTAGGTCAGGTTTCTGATGCCTTGTTTACTGCTGAGAAAGGACGGGCGCAAGCCTTACGGGATCTTATGGAGACAAAATACGCTGTGTCTTCTGACTCATTACAGGCAGCTGCCTTAAACAAGGACCCTGACTATAAAAGGACATTTGCCTTGGGTAAGCCGTCAGTCATTTCACCCCTGACACCGAACTGTCGACATCAACCAGTCGGTGAGCGTGCGATATCGGCAAAACTATTGTAACCGAAAGGTCACTTGCAGCCAGTGCATATCTCAAACTTCTACGAATTTTGCCATTTTCGTTTACGGCAAAGAAAAGATGATCGGCTCCACTCAGTTGGCTCCATGGAATGTACACCCGCTTGCGATGTCATTTCTGTAAGGAAGGCAAACGGCCAGAGGGCTAGCGGTGAGGACTAGCTTTTATGACCTTTATTATCTTTCACAAAAATCCTCTTCTCATACCGGTTTTGTATTGTTGTAATAAAGTGGTTAGTTTCTTCGACGTTTTGTCTACGGGATTTCATGTGACACTTATACAAGAACTCCTCTGCAATTAAACAAGAGATCACGTTGGATAGAATTTTTATCTGAATCGCGCGCAGTTTCTCCAACGGATTATGTGGTGTTGAAATACGAATCCCGTGGGTGCTCATATAAAATAATTTCGGTCACGGATTGGAAACATGTCTGGTTGACTGAAATCCGATGGAAAACAAATTATCATCGGCTATATTGCCTGAACGGGCCTCAAGAACTATTGAAAACCTCGACCTTTTCATAAGTAGCTAGTGAAATAGGCTTCTCGTTGCAACGCGCGTCTAAAATGTTCAGGCAAAAAATATCCTACATAGTGCCGTGTCAAAATAGAAAACTATGTTCCTTTCAAAGGGACCTATTCTCGAACTTCGCTCTATTTTTTTTCCCTTTTTTTGAGGCTTTTTCTCCCCATAACTCCAAACGTGCGATAAAAAAATTGGACCCGTTTATGTCGGTTTGGGTGGCCGCGTCGCTGGCGAGATGAGAAGCCTGAGCGAACGAGCAAGATGTAAACAAAGAGGAGTGACTTTCACTTACCATACCTCTTTGTTCAGACCATTCGAATAAGTCTAAGGGTCGTTCTATCAAAATAACATTTGCCATCGGTGTTCGACTCGCTAAATGAAGGCGTTCCTTCAACCGCTGAATTCTTGTCTTCACGCTTTCCAATCGCTCTTCCATTCCGGGCTCGACCGCCAGCTCCAGTGTATAACTGGACTTGTGGACTCGGACTCGTAGACCTCGCGCCGCTATTTTGGCTTTTTTTGATGGAAAATCCGCCATGGCAAAATAAAATGCAATTTTAAAGCTAAAGACTAGTTAGTGCGCGACCGTAGCAACCGTAAAATGGATCAATTCGAAGTAGAAGATGAGTTATGTCGCAACATACACGTACACACATTTACTTACATGTACACAAATGTACATATATGTACATGAAAACCACTCTCTCTGAGCATGTCACAGTACTGAGATCCTCTAGTCAATGATATCGACGGCTCAAGAAGTTGAGGCAAACGGAGGGGAGTCAAAGGGCCAGTACGACCATCTCGCGATAGGAGGAGCCGTTAGGAGCGCGAAATTCAAATTGCGATAGCCTAATTTTTTGAGTTTTGCAAATGAAGATCAGTATTTCTCCATTCGTCCCTTTTTAATCGTCAATAAAAACATTTTCAAGTGGAAATCAATTGAAACAAGACAAGGATATCGGTCTTCGTGTACAAATCTCTTTTTCCCCCTTCACCTTCCATTAGTCAGCCATCTTCGATTAGCCATGGAAGCAAAGATTGCGTTACAAGACGGGGGAGGAGCTATCCCTTTTATAGTCAGGGTCCTTGTTTAAACCTTAGATCCGTCCCAACGACAACAATTTTTGTAGCATCTAGTGAGCAAGAAATTGTCTTCTGGGTTATACGCGGCGATAACAAAGTCGACTTGAGAAGAAAATGATTAAATGACTGCGTTTCAGAAAAAGAAGTGAGAGAATTCATCTCAACTCGAAACCATAATGCTCTTGAAGAAACCGGTGCACGAACTGCCGTTACTTGTGAAAGGGAAAGCCTAAGGAAACTATGTGACATCATCATTGCTCCTGTGGCTGACCTGGTTGACGGAGATGACCTTATACTTGTACTCGAAGGTCCACTTTGTTTGGTCCCGTTTGCTGCACTGGTGAACCCGAATATGCAGTATTTGTCGGAAAGGTTTAGGATCCGTATGATTCCATCCCTAACCACTTTGGTTAGGGATTATCGGTTAGGGTTAGTTGGTTATCGATTGTCCAGTAAACTTCCACAGCACTTGCCGCGCGCTTCTCGTAGGAGATCCGTGCTTAGAGGAAGTTCTTATCAACGGGAACAAGTTGTGTCAGCTACCGTGTGCAAAGGAAGAAGTAGAGATGATCGGAAGAATACTCGACACCACCCCCCTCGTTGGAACAAAGGCCACTAAATTTGAAGTGTTAAAGCGACTCCCCTCGGTTGCTTTAATGCATATCGCCGCATACGGTGCATTGGAAACAGGAGAAACTGCTTTGGCGCCAGACCCTACAAGGAAAACTCACCAGCCTGAAGAGAAAGACTTTTTACTAACAATGAAAGATGTGTCATACGTTCAACTACGTGCAAAACTGGTTGTGCTTAGTTGCTGTAATAGCGCTCGTGGAGAAATAAAGGCAGAGGGGATGGTTGGCGTGGCACGAGCCTTTTTAGGAGCCGGTTCTCGTTCTGTCCTGGTGTCCCTGTGGGCGATCAATGACCTGGCCACTTTCCAGTTCATGAAACATTTCTATGAAGAACTAGGGAAAGGAGAGAGGGTTAGTGAAGCTCTTAACCAAGCCATGCGACTTATGAGAGAGTCCGAAACTTTCAAGGAAGTTAAGTACTGGGCGCCCTTCGTTCTTATTGGGGATGATGTCACTCTGAGACTAAACTGATCAGGCAAACAAGATGGAGATGCTTTTCAAAGTGAGTCAACATAATGTTTTGTTAATGTTTGTATCTATTCGCCCTATGCATGAATCGCGGGCTCGATCAGTATTCTTTTGTGTTCATGCAGACTAGCCGTTCTAGCATCTTCAGAGTATCTAAGGAACAATAAAACCTCAACTCAAAGATGAGTTCAAAAGAAGGTCAATCGGGTCTGCCACTATAGATTGAGTGAGCAATTTTTAAACAGCAACCAGTTAGTCCATTCTTATGAAGTGCCATACACTGTTTTAGAAACAACATGCATAATGGTCAATGGTGATTGATTGATCGATCTTTTAAATGATTTTCTATTGCGTTCTCATGTCAATTTCTGGTGATTTCGAATTTTTTACTCATTTTTACAAGTATTATTTGTTTTAGTTTTCTCAATAACGAAAATATAGTCGTTCACTTGGGGTTTGCATTTGGCTTACTAGTTGTAACAATATTTTCTCCAACCGCACCGGCTGTGTATGTGCCTAAAAGGTTAAGGCTAGCTTCAGAAGCACGACTTGTCTCAAGTTAAATGTTCTCTTATTTTCTTCTTCCTTTTTTATGTAAGTGGCTCCTACAGAAAAACAAGATAGAGTTGGGTTTGCCAAACTTTTAGTTCAACTACTATATGAGTATAATGTATGAATATACTAAACACATTTATCATACATTTTGTTAAACAATAATATACGTGAAAAAATTACTCAGTTCTGATTGGTTAAGATAGATGAAGTTTTCAGGTAATTCAGTGCAGAAGAGAGTTAATTCACTGCAGAAGAGGGTTAATTCAGTGCAAAGAAAGTAACAAACCAGACATTCTGATCGGTCAGAATGATTGGTCAATGTCAAGGTCAATGTCACTCGCAGGGTTTGAATAAACTATTCTTGCACCTGATGCGCGCGCTTTTCTTCTGCATAATTATGATAAGCTACCTCATATTTTTTCATGTATATCATTAATACATAATAACATGATTTTTCTCGTGTACTTTGGAGTAATATAAAAGAACTTGTAAGTTTTTTCAAAGATCACAAATTGCACTCGCCCTACGGGTTCATGCAATTTTGTTAGTCTTTTAAAAAATTTACTCGCGCTCATTTATTCCAAATTGCACTCGAAATCATGTGATTACATATACAAATAACTCTTTGAAATATCATTTTCCCAAGAGAACTTTGTACCTTATTTTATGCAGACAAGTCATTATTTAGTGACTCGATTTATATTTGATTTAATTGTAAAAGTTTAAAATTATTAAGGACCGTTTTTCCTCGAATACACGTACACGCTCAGATAAACGCCTCCCTCGAATTAGCCCCTACCTTTTAGGCCATAATGTCAAACAAGCGCTCCTCTCGAATAAGCGCTCCCCCCCCCTTCTCCCTCGCGTTCTTAAATAGTAGTGATACAAGGAAATCCTAATTCTATGGACACTTCATCTATAACCTTTAAGCTTCCGTTACAGCGGAATCAGTGTAGCAAAATAGCAAGTCCCCCACTCGACTAAGTGCCCTTCTTCCAACAAGCACCTCTCCCTTACCGTGACGCCGAAATTTTAAATAAGCGACCAGGCGCTTATTCGAGGAAGAAATTTTGTAAGTTACAAAAACAAGTTTCTTTGAAGTGTGGTTGAGTTGTTTTTGTTGTTGATCAATTTTTTTTTGTTTTTACTTTTGAGGGAATGGTCTAACTGTGTTTCGGGGAACTAGCCGTTACAACAGTCAAACTTTGAAACTCTTCCGGAGCATAATTAAATTCCAGAGTTCTTGCAGTCGTTTAATGGAAGACATAAGTAGATAATTTGAAATATGCCGAACGTATTGGATTGCTAGACAAGAATTGAATTGTCTAATCTAGTTATTATTAGAGTGCTCGATTCTTTGAAGATCGTAAGCCATAGGCTGGTTGCGTTGACTTCTGCAAAAAAAGAAAAAACGTGGAAAGAGACATTTAAGAAACACCCCTCGCTGACAGTTTGTCATCACTGTAAAACTTGAAATCTCAGGCGACTAAGGGATCTGAAAAGATTCAAAGACAGTAGGTCCATGGCAATTACGTCTTAACTCAGTATTGTATCATAATACCATGAATAATGATAATATTGTAATACTGGATCTTCAGTACAGTAAACGACATTGAGTGGTATAACCAGTGTATCTTAAAGATGTAATGCTGCGACCCATTCTGTTGATAGTGACATAATTTACGCAGTGATTCTTCTACCTGTGTGTTCCAAGACTTACATGGAGAAGCACAACTCAGAAGTTATCTTCTGCGGGAGAGGAAGTATACTTAAAAACAGAGAAAAGAGCGCGCACACAGAAGAAAAATATTGCTTTTTGTAACGAATCTCATCCCGCTTTGCCAAACCTCAACAACATACACTGGAAATGACATCCTCAAACTAACTCTAATTGTTACATCGAAAAGGAAAGTCATTAAGAGATATCCTAATAAGAGCTGAATTTTGAGGGAAGAAGATTTAAAAACGCTAGCGAATGGCAGGAGTCGCACATGTCCTGCCTTACACCATCGCATCCCCTATATTCTTTTCAAATCCTAATTATGTTGTTGCTCGCTCGCTACGCTCGATGCGCAGCATTTGTAGAAAACTACACTCAGATTGTCTCTCTCCGGGAAGTCACGGGGACTTATCTTTCAGGCGGAGAGGAAAAAGATACGCCAGTCTAACATCAATGAGTATTTTGTTCAAAGTAACATAAACGTACGCGTCTGGGATAAACTTTTCCATTTCGGGAAAAGGCTGTGTGAGGCGTCTTTTATTATCAGTATGTATCCCCTTGAATCTTTTTTAATTGAAATTCGGGGTCAGAATTTTTTTTATCCACTTTCAAGTCCCGTCCCATGCCTCGAGGAGTCCCGAGTCCGGCGTTGAATGGGATTGAAGAGTATTGATCGATTCTACGAACTTGTAAAAGTTCCTGACCATAATTTTCTTGACAATTTCGGGTTCTGTAATGACAATGGCAGTTGTTTTTACCCAAATACGTTTCTCGCACTCGTCCGTACTTGTAGAAAAGTGAATACTTTAAGAATATGTTTCACAAGATATTTAACATATCATACGCGCTCTAATCAGTCGATACATGTGTTTAGATGAGAGTATCTAAACATGTATGTGAAGTCACTCCCCCTTCCGTTTTCACATTGCCTCAACAACTGATGTCAGATTTGCATACACGAAGCGAATTTGGCGACTTTGCTCGTGTCCAAACAAAAACTGTTACCGACTGGTTCAAAGGAACCTTGTTTTGTGTTACGTACTTATCAGATAGGACTAGATATATAGTTGCTCAGACCGCATTATGTGCTACATCCCGAAGCTGACTGCAATATATTACATCAGATACTGCTGTTGGCCGGAGTAACTAAAACATTTACTATTCATACCCAGTGTCATTGTTCTCTCACTGCACAAAATCATCGATTCCAGGCGCCCCTTCTGCTTTGTTTCTGAACGTACTTGTTGATCAACTTAACTGATAATTGGTGACTGAAACGCTCTTAATCTCAATAGAAACCGTAGCAGTTCAACATTGGATTTCGTTTTTGTGTAGGTTTTTAAAAGTTGTAATGGTTGACGGTGATTCGGTTTAGGGGCAGATAACCGGAGTTGAGTGAACGAATCAGAACTATAGAAATTGAAGATCTGGAATTTGAAATGGAATAGTACTTGATTACTGCTTGGGCGCTACTACTGACTGAGCTTTAAAGCCACACGAGGCAAATTTTAGGGAGCTCTTCTCTCCTGTGGAGGAGTGGTTGAGTTTGAGCGTGTAAATATGAAGCTGTTGCTTAGTTTCATCCCCCAGTTTCTGCTCTCACCATCTCCTCTAACCACTTCTTCGTCTTCAGAAGATATTTCAGGTTTCTTTGACACTTGCGTTGAATCGATCTTTTATTCAGTAGTAGCTCTCATAAAATAACTTTACAGTTCGGGGACTGGCTCTAATCTGAATGAGAATTCTGGTCACGAGCTTATGAAGCTGTTAATCTTCGTGCATTGTCACCACTTCTCACTTAGCTGGCGAATCACTTTAGATTACTTTTTACAAAATTGTTTCCTTCTTTAAATGTCTTACCTTTGCGGCGAAGGTCGGGAAAACGAAAACAAGAGTGGTCACATAAAAATTACGGAGTGCCTATTCAAAGAATTGAAAGTACACTATGAAAGATAACTACGAAGAAAATAAATAGTCTTTGAAAATTGTTAACTAACAATGAAATAAACAGAGAATTCGTTGAAGAAAGGGCTTACCCAAGGTACCGCTCCTAAGAAAGCTACGTGTTCTTAAAACAAGTTATCTAATTACACAATCAGTGTGGAAAACGGAAAGCAAAAGCTATTTACCCTTAAAGTCACCTTAAAGAGAGAGATTTTAAAGGTGTTAAATTAAAATTTAAGAATTAAGATAACAATTATCTATTAAATAAAACCGCCAAAGAGAAATGATTAACTAGCCTTGTATTACTGAATGGCTTTGTATGTTATTTCCATCCATTTTCAACGCTGAAATAAGCTAAGAAAAAAACAGATGTACTAAGGAAAATTCTGCTAGATGCTAATTTTGTCTTTTAACAGTATACAGCTTGACGCCGACTTCTCCAGGCTTCTATTTCATTTTAGGAATTAAAGTAGATTCCCGTTTTTTGAGCTGATTAAATGCAAGAAACTTTTTCTTTTTTTCAACGTACTCCTTAATCCGAAAGTTCCCAATTGTTTCAGGAACAGATTTCAATTTCTCTCTGATTCGCGTTAACCTTTGGCCGTTTTACAAGAGCCTCTGTTTATGACTTAAAGGTGTTATACCCACATAGCAACCCTCATGTCATGCCCACATACTTCACCCTCTATCATGATTTATTGATTGATTTGTCTGTTTACCCTTGTTAACTTAACAAGATCAGATTTGTCAAGGATAAGTGATTAAAAACGGCTCTTTATGGATACCATGATATGTGAATGTACATACATACATACATACTTTATTTATTCCAGAAGCAGACTATGTATACACTAAGAGGATATGGAAAATATGCTTCCAGAAAAGGAAGTTAAGAGGTTATCCCTATGTGAAAACTCCCTAAAAAAGAAGTCTAAATGAAAATAAAATACTTAGTTATAATTAAATATTTAAGTACAATTTAAGCTGAGATTTAAAATGCTGAAGATTATCAGCTTCCACTATGTTTCTTGGTAATTCATTCCATAATTTAACAATCCTAATGAAGAACGAATGTTTATAACAATTAAGTCTTGCTTGTTTGACGTAAAGTTTGTACTGATGATTTGCTCTCGTACATCTAGTTGTGGCAAAATCAAAAAGTTTCCAAAATCTAAATGGTAAAAACCAAAAACAATTTTATAACACTCAATTAAAGATAGATAAGTTCTACCGTCGGAAAGAGTAGGCCATTTTAGCAATTTGCATCGGTCTTCGTAGGACATGTCTCCTTTGCGTTGATTTCAAGCAAGTCTTGAAGCTCTTCGCTGTACATTCTCAAGAGCATGGATGTCCTTGACGAGGTAAGGACACCAGACAGGTACCACATATTCCAAAATTGGCCGTACAAGAGATTTGTAGAGCATAGAAAAAATATTTGCATTAGCGGTGCCTATCGAGCGTTTAATAGAACCTAGGACTTTATTCGCTTTGTTCACAGTTATACCAATGTGGTTACTCCATGAGAGGTCCTTAGTTATTATAACACCGAGATCTTTAAATTTATCTACGTCTTTCAAGGGCTGTCCATAGAAATAATTGGTCACTGACTTATCACGTGAATGTGTGATTCGCATGGATTCACATTAATCCGCGTTAAAACGTAGTTGCCGTTTACAAGCCCATTCGCCAATATTAGTAAGATCTTCCTGAAGACGCTGACAATCTGTGATCGGGTCAATTATCTCTCTATAGATCTTCGTATCGTCTGCATATAATTTGATTGTGGACGATACACATTCTGTTATGTCATTAATATACAGTAAAAACAATAAAGGCCAAGGATGGATAAAAAACAATAAAGGCCCAAGGATGGTCCCCTGTGGAGTGCCGGAGGTTACATACGACCAATCATGAGAACAAGATCCCTAATAACTACACGTTGTTTGCGACCAACCAGAAAATGTCTGAGCCAGTTAAGCAGACAACCGTCGATGCCATTACTTTTTAATTTTAAAAGCAGCCGCTCGTGAGGGACACTGTCAAAGGCTTTAGCAAGATCGAGAAAGACGACGTCGGTAGGAGTGGAGAGATTTCGTGATTTCGCCCAGTCATTAAACGTTGATAATAATTGAGTTGCAGTAGATCTTCCTCGCAGAAAGCCGAATTGATTGTTGTTGATAAGGTCAATTTCACGCCAGAAATTAAACATCCTGTCGAAAACAATTTTTTCACCGATCTTACAAGGGATTGAAGTAAGGGAAATTGGGCGGTAGTTTTCTCTCGAAGACTTAGGACCCTTCTTGTGTAGAGGTGTAATATCTGCGTGTTTCCATTCATCAGGTAGGAGGCCAGCAGAGAACGATTTGTTTAGCATATAGGTCAACGAAGGTGCTAATTCCGGTGCACACGATTTTAAGATGCACGGCGCGACAAGGTCAGGCCCAGGGGACTTGTTGGGCTTGAGTTTTAGGAGGAGGCGGCTTACCTCATCAACACAACAATCAATGTTTGCAAGCTTCTTGTCGACAATACAATCCTGTATAGGGAAATTTACATAATCTTCAGTGGTAAATACCGAAGAGAAGGGGGCGTTCATGCTTTGAGCAATACCAGAGTCGGCTGTTAGAACAGATCCATCAACTTTCAAGGAGATAAGAGTGTTAGTACCTCTTCTCTTAGACTTGACAAAATTCCAGAAAGGCTTAGAATTTTCATTTTCCTGCAGATCAAGCGCTAGTTTCTTTATATATGACCACCGCGCTGTGTTACAAAGTCTCTTAACTGAGTTGTTGAGTTGCCGATACTTTTCCCAAACAACAATTTTGTTACTTCTGCGCGCTCTGTGATACAACGATTTCTTCTTTTTATACAAAACAATAAGCTCCTTGGTAATCCAAGGGACATTCAATTTCGTTTTGCTCTTGTGTTTGGGAATACACTCGTCGACTGCTGTGAATAATAAATCTTTCCAGCAAGCCCAGTTATGATTGATATCGCTGTCGAAGAAAGCGCAATGCCATGGAATGTAGGACAGCAATGATCTTAGGTGATTTCAGTCGGCTTTACCATAGCAATACAACAGCTTTTGTGATTTGCGCTGGATATAAGGAATACCAGATAACAAAAAAGAGATAGAATTGTGATCCGAGAAGGGTTCCCCAACTGCCAAATTGTCTACGAGGTCGGGCGAAGTAGTGAGAACTAGGTCTAGGATGTTGGACTCTCTAGTAGGTTGATTTATTAACTGTGTCAGAAAATTATCCTGGACGACGTCCATCATCAGCGTGTAAATGTCAGAGTGCCGTAAAGCTCTGTTATTCAACCAATCAATCTCCGGAAGATTAAAATCGCCAAGAAGAATCAACTCGTTTGTCGAAAGCTCTTGCAAAGCAGCTTGCAGGTCCTCTAAAGGCTTGGGATCATTATTAGGCGGTCGATAGAAAACTCCCAAGATAATTTTTCGGTTGTGCGAGAGCAGAAGATCGACGAAGATGAACTCTGAGTCCTTCTGTAGAGTGTCACGAGGAACCGCTTTGATATAATCTCGCGTAGCAATCAATACCCCGCCTCCATGGCGTCCATTGAGCTTTCGGTCCCGTCTAAAAACCGTGTAATTAGCTGGAAATATTTCACCGTCTGGAATTGAGCTGTCCAGATGAGTTTCAGTTAAAACAATTATATCGTAGCCCAGAGCAGCGATGGCCAAATCAAGCTTACCCGTTTTATTTACAATGCTTCGTGCATTAGCGTAAAATGTTAGAAGACGAGTAGACTTTGGCTTTTCTATAGCATTATGCTGTTGGTTACCATTTGGACCAGGATTCGGGTTTATATCGCCGCTCAACTGGAGAAGAATTATTCGATTTCTTGCAACGGAGTTAGGATAATAACTAATTCTCGACAAAGAAAAGCCCTCCTGAGAATTGATGAAACAATATGGCGCCTATCCCAAGACGTTGTGATGAAATCAAAGTTCTTTAAAACTATAGCATCATCTTGCGGGGCCAAGACGAAGTCGTCAGCTAAATGCGAAAACACTTGGGATTGGCCTAAATCAGCCGCTATTCCGCAGTATAGGAGAAGTAAACCCAATATAAAACATGAAAGAACGGAGCGTCGAAATCGACGACCGACCGCCATGACACACATCGACCAACCAAACGTCCCTCATCTACAAACAAATATTGCAAACTATGATAGTGGTGAGGTCGTTACATGGACTAAAGCGGCTGCCAGAGGCGCCTGATAATCCTGACGTCCGATCTCAACCTCAGTAACACCGTAGACCTTAGCAATTCAGCCTATGCTGCTATTAAGTAATCGAATCATTCACTTTCACTTTAACATTTCTATCAGTTCTTGTATAGCTTCATCAGTGAGCTACATGTGAGTAAACCAAAGTGGAAAAGTATTAGCTGGTGTATTTTAATGACCTCTATTGATGAACTGGGATCGCGAAAATCGCAATCAACTGCGCGATTGATCGTTTGGAAAAATCTTTTCTCCTAATATGTAATATTAAAAGGAAAAAAAGAGACGGCGCAAGCCTGTTTTTGAAGTGCCTGTGTCTTAATTCTTCATCTTATGCCACAGCGATTCTTATCGTCATTTTCTTTTTCGCGTTTCGTCGAAATTGACACGCAAAATGCCGTGAGTAGTGTTAAAAAGATTGATTTGAAATTCTTTTTTTTATGACACTCAAAAAACACTCACCTACAGTGGTTACTCAAGTATGACGTCAAAACAGTCTTGATTCACGATTATCATCAGCAATCTTCATAATAATGAACGCCACTTGAGCCGTAGTGAAAATGAGGCCTGATAAAAATTCAGGCCTTTACGGGATTTGAAATGCCCAAGTCATTTTATTGTCTTGCTTCATCATCTCTTCGCGGGTTGCAAGTCCTGCAATTTACATGACGTATTTTCCGTAGTAGTAGCCGCTTTCCCATAAACTTCTGTTCGACGGCGACGTCTCTTAATGAGAGTTCTAAAACGTTCGGAACGTTCTAGGATATCGCTATTGATCAGCGCCTTCATTGTTGTGGTTTCATCGCCTTTTTAGGAGTGTTAGAATTTGGCTGGAGATTTACAGCGAGACGAACAGGTTCCGTTTTCAATGGTGAGAGTACTATGCTTGAGCCGTATAAAACAATTTTAGCACAGAAAAAGGAAGACAGAGAAAATCATAAGTATGAGTTTGGTATCTGTCGGATTCGAAGAAGAAGCGAAGGCGGTCAGTCTCTCGACGAAACTCTTGGCTCTGGCTTCTTAATTCGAGATCTGAATATTCCAGAGTTTACTTTTCGGCTTTGTCTGGTAACAAGTGATAAAGTTATTGCTGGCCATGACTTTGAAAATTATTACGTAGAATTTAAGAAGTTTAATTCTGCTAAAATGACAAAAATTGAATTAAGCGAAATTGCATCGTCAGAGGTTCATAGAACCTCCCGTTTGATCTTCATTGATATCAGCATCGATCTTATCAAGAAAAAGAAGAAATTCTACAAGGGTATCTCTTGCCGATCATTTAATGTTGTTAGGAAGCGCTTAGGAAGTTATGAGGATTTATTCTGCTACTTTGTGGACGATTCTCAAGCGGAAGTTCGGGTGAATCAAATGAAAATTAAACAAAATGATGGGGAAGAATTTTATGTTGAGGAAGCTCATCGCACTTACTCAACATTCAGTCAATTCCCTCGAGGTTATCCCTTTGGTGGTGTTATCTTGAAAACTATCGAGAATGAGTTAATTGTGGTTGGAGTGCTTCAGTTCACCAACATGGAAACAGTATCTCCTGTTTTCTTCCCGATATCTTCAAGTGAAGGTAAGTACCCAAGATATCTGATACTTGACGATTGACTAATTTAAGGGGAAAGGTTTAGTAAAAAAGACCCCTTCAGGCGGCTTGTGTGTCGGCTTATAACGTTTGGGTCTGAAAAATGGTTATTTAGCTTAGAAGCGAAGCTCCGATGGCAAATGTGAAATTTTGCTGAGTTGATTACGAATGCTAAGTCACATGACTATTCTGAATTTCTTTGATCATTGAACATTCCATAACAGGTAATAGAGAGATACCACTTAATCCAGGTGCAACTGAAATTGAAAATGGTGGAACTTCTTCAGAAAATGGGATGATGACTGAAAAGCAACATGATTTGGGAAGAAATGTGACAGTTGATAATCAGCACTATTTACAATCCAACCAGGGTAGGTGAAGGACATTTCTTCTGTAGAGAAATAATTATCTCCATGGCACTAAAATAAACCCACCAATAAGTCCAAGTTCACCTAAGCTTGTTGACCCAAAAGCCAATGTGAGGGTCAGTATTGTGGTTAATGGGTGTTATTGTGGAATAACTGTCTGGTGAATTTGCACCATGTTACCTGAAGTAGCAGTTTACAGTCAAGTCACACAAGAGTCGTGTTGCCTGAGGGCATGCTGCCCAGAACCTGAGTCATGTGTAGTTATGTAGCCAGAAAAAAATGTCAAGTCGCTAGAAGAAACAAAATTAATACTTAAAAGATGAGTGGAAAATTTGGTTCCCTCCCAACCCACTGGTAGGTTGGCATCCAGCTGTTTAAACACTCAGAGATGATCAAAACCCAGGTAAACAGCGATCAATTGTGGCATACAACAAGTTAGAGGCATTACTCAAAGATATTTCAATTCAGACCTTTTGATAAGTATAATCTTTGTGGTCAGAGTCTTCATGGTGCTGTTAGAAACCAAGTCTGATCTTTTAAGTATTTGTTTTTTTGGGCGACTTGACTTATATTTTCGGGCGACATGACTTAGATTTCGGTGACATGACTCAGGTTCCAGGTGACATGACTTCAGGCAAGATGACTTGTGGGTGACATGACTGTTTACCAAAGTACCCAATAGAAGAATGCAAAAATTCTGTATAACCTCATACTGTTCAGAGACAAAGCAAGTTTCCCAACCCATGGGACAAAAGAGGACATCTCTTGCCACATTGTGGAAGAAAATGCAAGCAGATGAAACAGCTCATATTTGGAAGAATCTGAGATTGTGTGTAATCCTCTAGACACAATCTGGCTATCAGAAGATATTGTGATACAGTTGGAGAATTAATTTGACTCCAATTGTCAGTTCTTTGACTATTCAGAATTGTCTTAAATATTGAATATACCAGGTAAAGGAAAGATGCCACTTTCAAATCACTTTGTGACTGGAATTGAAAATGGTGTAACTGCTATAAAAAAGAGGGGACAACAAGAGCACACTTTACAATCCAACCAGGGTAGGTGAAGATGATTACTTTTATAGCGAGGTTTCTACAGGGTTATATGTAACTAGAATGAGAGACTTGAGTGTAACAGCTGTCAATTCAAAGTCAATTGCACGTTTTATTCGATCTGATCAACTAAGCTTAGCATACTGTTCCAATACAATACTCTATGAGAAATCCTTACAAACAAGTTAGTGCTCTTGTCCAAAACCATGAAAATTGCTACAACATTGGTGATGATTTCATAATGTTTTATTACTTTTATGTGAGTCTAGTTAATTGATCCTTATCCAAAAAGTAAAGGTTAAGAGAACAAGCGATATAAACACATTTAACAGGGTGAGACGAAAAGGAAAAGATAAGGTTGCCCTTCTGGCAAGCTGTTACTTGAGATTACTAGCCCGAAGGTCTGAGGAGCTAGCCCGAAATTAAATTGTTTATAAAGAATAATTAGATTTATTTTAAAATTATGCAAAAGACAAGTAATAATGCCAAGCATAGATATAAACTAATTCTTCACATATTTTGATTCTTACAATTGTTTTGCTATGTAAGACCAGAAATTTTTTATAAATTGCAAATGACTGCTTCAGAATAAAATTTCATTCAAACATGGGGGAAATAATAAAGGAAAAATAACCTCTGCACTCAAATGGGTTCGTTCCTTGAATGTTTATATTTTACCCTGTCGACAGTGAAAAACACTATAAATTTATGGAAATCACAACACAGTTATTTTTGTGAATGTCATGAATGTTGCGATCAGTCAATTAAACTACCAATGTAGTCAGAAGTCTGTCGGCATTCGATGAAGTAAATTCTCTTCAAAGCTCGTCAAGCTGACAAACTCTTCCAGACCTGACGCCGTTAGCATCCAATAAAAAATAAAAACATACACACAACACGATAACGGCGCCAGGTCTGCTAGCTTTTCTCCAAGCGAGTTTTTTCTTGTTTTTTAATTTTGCACGAAGTGGGCCTTTTTTGTTTTAATAATGAATTGGCAGCCTTAGAATAGAAACAAGAATCCGGATTTGGATTTTCCCAATGAAATGCACCTAAAATTCCGAGAAAATCCACTGAACCGTGACTTTACTGGAATTTAATTAGACTGATTGTCTCGCACCGCATGCTGTCAGTCGGCAAATATTGTCATTTCAAAAAATTTATTTCGGCCGCTTATGTAAACAGAAAAAGTCATGAGGTTATTTACGGACGCAACTAAAATGCGGCACAAGACATTGTCATACTGCGATAATTTTGCCTCATAACGTTGTCCTTTTCTCTCAGGAGCTTTCTGCTATACAAGTTTTGGTATAAATGCTCAATTTATCATCATCAGAACAGAGGAACCAATGGTGGTGCTTGCCTGTCGGGCAAGCTGGGATAAGAAAATGCTAGCCCGACAAGTCATTCCAGTAGCCCCGGGCTATCGGACAGCACTTTCGTTGCGCCCTGATTTAAGCCGTGGCGTGACCTAGTGTTGAATTACAAAACCTTGGCAGAGACTGGACCTAGCTAGTGCATAGGAAATCAAACATTTACAACTAAGTTTGATTCCATTTCTCAGTTTGTTTCATTTTTCTGAATTATCTGAATTATTTATCATAATAGGTGAAAGAGGTGATCAGTGTGCAACTGAAACTGAAAATGACAGAACTGATTCACCAAATGGGATGGTGGTGGAAGAAAAACAAAATGTTGGAGGTAATTCAATAGTGGATAATCAGCACCTTTTACAATCCAGCCAAGGTAGGGGAGGGACAAGGCTTTCTGTAGAGAGATTTCTATGGGGCTAAAATTGCTCCACTAACAGGTCCAAGTTTACTTAAGCTGGGAGGCCTATTTGAAGGAATGGGCTGTTTCTCTGTCTGAGATGTGTTGGCTAAAATTTGGTTTAAGCCTACACAGTTTTTGTTTAAGTTTTTGTTTTGGTTTAATTTTAATGTTTGGTGATTATACATAATCAAGGTCATTGATTTTATTGGGATGGTTGTAATCATAAAGTAATCTATGCAATTAGTTATTGGGTCATTTGTGGAACAAAATGAAATTGGGTTTTACACTAAACAGCTTCTGTTCCTGATTGAAAGGTTCCACATTTGGTAGTAAAAGAAGTGACTTGTGGTCTTATTTGAGATCATGGCTTCCATTTTGGGATAATTCTAACAGTGGTAAGTACTGTAGTTTAAACATGTAGGTTAAAAGAGACTCCAGGATAGCACCTGTATTTTGGCTGAAAAAGTTCCCATGTTCAGCAGTTATCTGCTTCATTTTCATATTGCTAAGTATTCTCCTGGTTTTTTTTTTTTCCGTAACTTTACCTGGAAAAGGAAGATTTCCCTGGTCAGCATTTTAGGGCAATCCTTTGCTGTTTATTTGAGTCTCTATTAGCTATTTGTTTTTACCTTAAGGGTGCGGAAAAATTGATTGTGCAAACCCTTGTGCATGCATTGTTGGTGATCTCAAACTGCAGGAAATGACATCTTCACAGGGGCCTAATTTAGTTATAAAATTTAGGATAGGATGCTTTTCCCCTCCTAAAGCTTCCAAAGGCTTGTGGCTTTACCTCACCCATGCATCTGTTTTGCATGTTAAGAGCCACTGACATAAATTTTGAAAATCAGCTAACAATTGAATATTTGGTTTTTTATTTTTTTATTTTTTCCTAAGGACCGTCTTGATGAACCTTTTTCAAAAATTATATGTTTTATAATGTTTTATGGTGCACTTTAAATGGCACTTTTTAAATTTTGTTTGTAAGCAGATTGTCCTTTTATTTCTTTGAAAGTATAAACTTCTTGTTATGTTGTTACGTTTAAGTCTGGGGCTAAATCAAAAAACAGTGCATTGCAATCAGTCACAAGAGAGGTCTTGGCCAATCTCTCAGATTGGCAGAAATGTACCATGTACATGACATCTTGCATGACAGCCATTCAATGAATCTTATTACATTTGTTGTCATGATAGCCCGGACTCTTTTCAACATGGATGCACTGCTTATGGGGGACCAAGAAAAAAATTTAAGAAATTACACTACAAGGATAAAGTTTAAAGATGTGTATATTTTGATTTTTGAATATACATGCCAGACCTTTTTAAAGGCCTTTGAATAGGCAGTGACAGTCATCCAGCAGTTCGCATAGCATTTTGTCATACTAGCCATGTACATGGTACATTTCTGCCAATCTGAGAGATTGGCCATGACCTCTAACCGCCTCCCGGTTAGCTCAATGGATAGAGCGCTGGACTGTAGTGCGGGACTCAAGGGTTCGAGCCCCGGCTGGACCAACACTCAAGGTCTTAAAATAATTGAGAAGAATTTGCTACCTTTCTATAACATCAAGAAATGGTTAGATATTCTAGTCTTCTCGGATAGGGATGAATAAATGGAGGTCCCGTCTCCTGCAGGGTTGGGGCAGGAGACGTTAATTTCCCACACACGAGATTACTGTGTGATGGATGTCCTCCCCTGGGGTGGGATGGGTGGGTTAGGACAGCAGGTCCACATCAGCTATTACAGCTGCCAAATTAATCAACCTGCTAAAACAAATAAATGAACCTCAGCCCAAACTCTTTTCAACCTGGATGTGCCACATGATGGGCTAAGATACATTTAAATAATTAGAAGAATTAGTCTACAAGGATAAAGCTGTGAGGTGATGTATATCATAATTGTAAATGTATATGGCACACCTCTTCATAGGTAGTTGAAGTTGACCTATATTTTACCTCAGCCAAAAAAAAAAAAAATAACAGGGTATATCATTTCAACAGGTCACTAGTCAGACTTCAACATAACAAGAAATTTTTATTTTTGAAGAGTTAAAAGGACTATCTGCTAGCAACTGTTGGCATATTCTCAATATTTATGGTCAGTGGCTCTCAAGGATGGGAATCTCGGATAATTCTGATCACCATCTGAGAAACTGCTGGTTTGTTTGTATAAGTGAGCGAGATGAAGAAAATTAGCTATCCTTAATTACAAGGGACTGTGACAGTGGTAGACACCATCATTTGAATCATTCTTCATTGAATCGTTGACAATCTTTTTTCATTTATCCCATAATTATGGAAATTCATCTTTGAACCTATCAGGGATTGGCAGCTATGACATAACCATTGAACCAGCAATGATTCCTTTGGAGGTAAAAAAAAATTGTAATTTTATTACATTTTAATCTGTGAAAAAGTTGACTTTATGTTTTTTTTTTTAGTTAGGATAGACAGTGTCCATTTTTTTCTTATTCAAACCTGACCAAATATATATAAAGAAGTAATTGTATTCTGATAACATTGGATAGATTGAGCTGACTGTGTGGGAAATATAAAAGCTACACTATGGTATGAAATGGGGTATTTTTGGTCTCTAATTAAGAGTGAAGTTCCTGTCATGTATCAAGTGGTGAGGATAGCTTCTAGATTGCACTCTTTTGGGTCTTTTGTGTTAGTAAGAGAGCTAAATAGTATTAAGTTTGATGTCTGCCACATTTTGGTTGTTTGGTGTATTGCATTTCAAGGTAAATACCATGCATCTTTGTTCCTTGTGGCTTTTATATTTAAAGATGTAAAATTAGAAGGACTTTCTTTGCATGCTGAAGAAGTTTTTTTTTCTCTGGCTGTGGTCTGTATTTTTGTACAAATTAGCTTTGATAGCAGCTGAAATCAGTTCAATCTCCTACGTTTGTATGATTATGATCTAGATAATGACAATCACAAGTGAATGTTTCTTGAAAAGTTAAGGTGAAATTGTAATTCTACCTAAATAGGGTGGAGTGCCTTGCTGTTTCTTGTTCATACCTGACTTGCCCTCAGACATATCTTCTGGAACTGCCAAGTTTTTTTGTGACCCTGGCGGCCTTGTTACACTGGATGGTGTTAAAAATCATGCAAACCGTCTTGTTGGAAGAAGAATTCCTCGTAAGTAAAGTTGTCTTGATTAGTACTCATGATTTGGTATACACATAGGTAAGTGCTACATTTTAGCTGCATTCTTTCCAAATTCATGTGGATGAAGTAGGGGGACCAGTGTCGTCAGATTGAGATGAAGACAACAGTTTTTTTTAAATGAGGGCTTTAAGGAAGATTAGAAGAAGATTAAGGAAGATTAGCTATGGTTAATCTGAATGTAGATATGAACAGTGCTATCACCGAAACAGAGTAGAGGGTGCTTATTGGAATAGGGTGTTTTTTTGGTGCAGGGGCTTTTATTGGAATGAGGGTGCAAACTGAATAGAGGCTTTATTAACAAAAACAAATTCACGGAGGAGAGAGCTAAATCAAATCATTAGGGTATGTTAGAAAGTGATTCAAAATTAAATTAAGAGACATTTAGTCAATTTTTAAGAGGTAAGTAGTTGTTCCGAAGTACACAGTTAGGTGTATATTGTCTTAAAGCCATTGGGAGCGAATGTTAGTGGAGGAGGGGCTATGAAGGACTCTGCAGAACTGTTGAGTAGTAAAAAATGCACATTGTAAAATTACCTTAGCCTACTCCTTTTGCTATTCCAGTCAAGAAGGAATTGGAAAGCAACGTTTAATGTACGTATAAAGGTTATGTTTGCAGTGTCTTCATGATCGTTCTTAATTTCTGAGAAACTTTGCAGTGAAGTTACTTTGTGGGTTTGCGCGAAAATTGACTGATTTTCTTCTTATATCCATTAATTTTTTCACAAACGTAACATCACCTGGCTTTGGTGTAACATACCCGCAACTTTACCAGTAGACTTGGCGTGTAACATGCTCTTCCTTTTGGTGATACCTTTACCTTTCTAAAACCTTTTACTCCCAAGATCTTTTTAGCAATTCTCTCAACTGTATCCTGTATAATTCTCACAATGTAATAACCTCCTATTGAGGAGGCTACCTTATATTGTATTTTATTAAAAACTGGATCATTGGATAATGCAATTCAAGACTTTTTATTGGCTTAGCCATTATGATATATGAGCCAATATACCATAATCTACAAATATGGTAAGCGTACGCATCAGCTTAAAATTAAAGGGGAGCTAAAAAATTTAAGATTTGGTAAGATTTGTCTAATATCTTGGGGGCGTTTTTAATAAAACAATTATTCCACTCGCGCTTGTTGGATATAAGATCATTATAGCCAACTCGGTGGTACGCGCCTCGTTGGCTATCTATCGTCTCATATCCAAAGCGCGCTCGTGGAATAATTGTTAAGTATTGGTATTGATATTGTGAGGAGAAATTCTGACTTGGTCACCCCTGGGAGTGAAAGAGTTAAACCCATGTGTCAATGTGAATTTTTTCCAGTAGCCAATTCGAAAATCCTCTCTGATTAATCTTTTGTTTTTCTCTACTGCCTTCCAACAATTTGAAATCTCAATTTTCTCTCGCTTACGGAACATGAAGTCACTGTAAAATGACACTTTCTTCTGTGCGGAAAAAAGGATAATCTGAATGATGTGGAAAGTAGCCTAGCTTCCAAATTTGGTCCATTCAGGTTCCTGATACCCAGTGGTATCGCTGTCTGGAAGCGCTGCGGCAGCCCCATTTAATATTTAAGCTTGATGAAATAATAGAAGTTTGCGAAGCCAAGTTAGAAAAGTTCGTATTGCATAGGCGTAGACTTCATCTATGAAACGTCTAACTTGAAATACCGTCCCTTGTCAAATTAAGTTACAGGCCTGTGGTCGCATCTAAGATCACTATTTTGAGATTACGTTACTGAGACAGCTGGTCCCTAAGAGGTATGCAGTGAAATTAATTTTCAAAGAAAAAGGAAGGTATTTGAAACTTAACCACAAATTCTAACTGATTCGCAAAGTTTCAAGACTATCTATTTCATAAGCCAAGAAAAGAGGGTTCTTTTAAATCGGAGACTTTCATGATGCAAAAATCGACACTGTTTCCTTTTTCGTGAACCTGCAGTTTGTAAGCTTGTTTGAATGAAACGATCGTGATACTATCATTATTTTGCACATTATTATTAATGGTTTCAACGTGTACATTTTGATTTTTACAGCTGCTGAAAAAGAAGGTTGGGTCACCGTGGGAGTGTTGGGAAAAAATGACAAGACCGGCGAATGCAATGATCTTGGAGAGACAAAAATCTACTATTTTGATGATACCACAAAGGTTCTTAAGCGGATAGTCCTGAATGAAGAGAAGCGTCGCGAATTTTTCGAAAAATGGAAAACTGCGTGTGAAGGACACTCCACTGCCAGCAAAGTAACAAAGACGGAATCCCCTAGTTTTGGTAAGAACGAGAAACATCTAGACATCTTTCATAGTCCTAACAATTATTTTTTTATAAAAACACGTACAGCACTTGTGGTATTTTGGAATCCACCTAGAGCGTGTTGGGTTCTATGGGGAGATGCATTTTTCCCGTTTCACAATTTAAAGGTAGTTTAGTCAAATGCATTGCTTTATTGTAGGAATCTACTATTTGGTGAGACAAGAAGGAAGCTATTCAACTCAAGAAGGAAACACGTGATCAAGACTTGTGCTCGCACGATCAGTGGTATAAATTGAATAACAGATGCAGCAGCGCTAATGATTCAGTTTCTGGCAGTGAAACTGTTTTAAGTGGACACGACAAGCCTCTTAAATTTTTGTTGGAAAAGTAAAAATCAAAATCAAATCGAAATTTCTTTTAAGCGAAAGAAGCGTAAAATTTTCGCTACAACAACACAAGCCACAAACTTGAGAGAATACTTATTTGTCTTGAGATTGGTGACAAATTGTCCAATGATTAAGAGCGAATTGTCTGGATACCATTTTGCCATCTCATTGCATCTAAGGTCATTAATTCATCAAAATTCCTTTCATAGGGTCCATTGATTCAGGGAATCCTCTACATTCACTTCAAGGCTTACTGCTGTTGGTGTATACAGCAGCAGAAATTGATGCTCGGGAGTTCATTGAATTAATCTTTAATTCATCAGCTGGAAGAGTGGTCTTTAATGCATACAGGTGTAATTCACCTTTACCAGAGGATGTTGCGAGAGCTTTTGGCCACGAAGACACTGCGCAGTATCTTGAATCCATCAGTAAAAGGTATCGTGTATACTTCTATGAAATGCTCATTTTTATACCAATTGAAAGTACAGCTAATTATCATGTGGTGAGGTGATGGGATTTCCAAGTCAAAGATACTACTGTTACAAAAACATTTCATTGAGAGTTTGATAACTGGCTGCTCTGCATGAGTTGACCATTTGATGAGAATCAGCCGGCAACTCAACAAGTAAGTCAGGAAATTGAAGAAGTTACTTTCATTTGATGTATGATTATCGCCACTTTATTTCAGGAGCACGTTTGAATTTCTGTTATAATTACAATTCTTTCGAGACTCCTTTTTTAGGCGAAAAAAAAAAACACATCTCAATTTGTTAGGGTCGATAAATTGAAATCCCCGGTTACATTCAGTAATCCCTTAAACCAGAGTAACGTCAAACCATGTCTGATTGTCCACTTGTATGCTTTATACACTTTAATATATCTCAATTTCTTGTTTAAAGATCTTAGTGTGTCAGCTGTAAAGTTGTATTCCATATTTGACATCTGCGTGTAATGAATCGCACTTAAAAAAAATCCCGGACGAACCCCAAAACACAGGCATCACAAGTTAAAGGGACAACAAAATAAAACCCCACTCAAGCATCAGCTATGAGTAAAAACCAGCCATATTGAGGGCAACTTTTGCTTAGAGGTTTTTAGTACGAAACAACTTTTGGATTTTCAGCATCAACTTTAAAGTTGGTTGATTGGTTATGTTTATTTATACACGATATGTATGAAAGCTAAAAGCTTGTGGGGTCGTGTACAATAAAATACCACTTAATTAAAATCAAATACAGCTAAACATTAAATGTAATTAAAGCAAGTTAAAGCGTATTGAATGCCATAAGTGCAACATTGAACAATCAATTTACATTCAGATGTATACAAAGTAAACCCAATAACATTTGGTTTTATCAACTGAGTTGATATTGTAAATCGGCGACAGTAAAGAGTTTTAAAGCTGACGTTTCGAGCGTTAGGCCTTTGTCAGAGTGATAACCAAGGGCTAACGCTCCAAATGTCAGCTTTAAAACTCTTTACTGTCGCTAATTTACAATATCAACTCAGTTGATAAAACCAAATTATCTGGTTATACCCTCCACGGACACAGTAATACAGATTCTTTAGATATGTACCACTTTCATCCATCTGAGATTTGTCTGTTGATTAGCTAAGTCTAAATTTTATTTCTATGTATAGATTGTCTGAAGATTTATGCGTCAATGAAGAAGACTTACAAGCAAGTCATATTTTAGAGCTTGCTGAGGCAGTCAAAAATCAATCGAGTAAGTAAACGCGGCAAGCCTTCCGAATTCCTATAACAAAGGGCCCACCTTAATGCTCTTAAGCTAATTTCAAAAGTTCTCAAAATCGTAGGAAATTGATACTAAAGACCTCTAAAGAAACGCTCGCCATTCACTTAAAATTCCCGAGAAAGTTGCAGTGAATGAATGCCCCCATTTGAATGTAGAAATACCTCCCTACACTTCACTAAAGTAAATCCTCATTTAGTAAAGAGACGCGTGTTAAGTTGAAGATTACGGGGGTTTTAGATTAATACGGCATTACACAGCAGTTAGTCTCTCCTCCCCCTTCCCCTTCCCCCCCCCCCCCCCACCACCAGTGATGCCTTCCCAGGTTCAAGATATGGGGGGTTTTGAAATAGTGGGATCTTGGAAAGAAGAGAAAGGTTCTACCCAAGGTTACCAAATTTCGATGTCAAATTACATGTACAACTTCAACTCGTGCAGCGCAGACTTAGCACAACATATTTGTAACAAATTTTAATATTTTTTTCAATAGTGCTAGTTGCGGCTCAAAGTTCCAAGCTTCGACAAAAATCGTGCAAACACGTCCACTAAGTTCGCATGCTCTCTCTTTAAATGAAGCGTTCGTCGGGGAAAGTAATTTCAACTTATCAAACCCCTCATCTACCTCGGCTAGTTATGAGTTTCAGTGCGGAAAAGATTCTAAAGCCGCCATTCTTCCTGTCTCTTTCGAGGAAAGTTTGAATTACGAATGTCCCCTGACATCCAAACAAGTAAAAGACATAGAAAGCGCTCACAAAGTGACATTGTACTTTTTAAATCTTAAAAGATTTACTATAATTCCGTTTTGATAGATTTTTCCAATTTTAAGCGTTTTAAGCACTTTTTGTGAATTTTAATGAGGACTCCATGAAAGCTTTAATTCAAGCTGGGGCTATAAAAACAAATTTGGTTGAAGGAAAAAAATGTACTGTTTTTCCAGTTGATGTATAAGATTTGACTGTGTAGATTTGGTACCATCCCTAATCAACCTAGGGCTTGATAGCTACGAAGCATAGTCTTAAAAACGCCCAGGCTATCGGAAGGTGCTGGGTAACTAGGATCAAGCAACTACCCGTTAAAATATGAGAAGTTGTTACTCACATTGACGACTTAGTTTAGACGTTAACATCATCCAAGAACTAATCAAGATTACATTTATTGATGCGTTTCGTATCAAACGTTTTTGTGGAATATAACTGGGCTTTTTTTTCGTATATTCCACCTAACTTTAACCCTTAGTCTAGTTGTTGCTACCCATGCAAATCTGATCCATAAAAATGGAACTTTTCTTTGTTACAGATTACAAAGTGAATTATAACCGCGAAGCAGTGACCTCTCCTCCCGACGAAATAACGGATGTTGCCTCGCGCCTCAAAGAAGGAACTGCTACAGGTACCTCCACCACTGATTTTGCTACTGCTGCTCCCGCTGTTCTTTTACATGGGAGACTATCATCTTTTCAGATAAATTATCGGTTTGTTGAAAACTGAGAGAACCCTCAAACTCATTGATTACTTGTTACTCGTAATCTTCCGTTATCACAACATCGAAGTTTTTTTATCCTTCGAGGGTACCTGTCCCCCTTAAAGGGCCACGCTCAACCAGCGTGCTTTGCGCGCCATTGTCATATTTATTATCCGGGTACTCGATACTTCTTCTCACAAACCGAAAGGAAACGGCAAAGAATACCACAACAAACGAAAATAGAAAGAGGGCATTATCACCCAGATTACAACTTAATCGCTTCTTCAGAAGAGGTATATTGACGAGGTGTTCTGTTGTGGAACAGACCCAAAGACAAATTAAGGCAATTTATAAGACGGGTAAGCAGCTACATTCTGTACTTCAAATGTACCACGATGCAATCACCATTCACGGTTGAAATATCATACTTAGATATTATATTCTTAGACAAAAAAGTGTAAGAAAACTGAAGGCTTAACAGGAAATCGACCCTTGACGTCTACGCATTACATAGAGACGAGGACCTTCGAACACTTAAGTCTTTATTTGTGTCTTTCACCAGGCGCAAAGAAAGGATTCCTAAAACGAGAAGCTTTACGCCTTCTATGAATAATTTCGTCAAGCTCCACGTTTAATAAGAACTCGCAGTGTTTCAAAATACGCTTAAAGAATATAAGATATCATGATGAAATTAAGGAGAAATTTATCTCTGAATTTGATCTCACCGGAGGTGAAAAGTCACTCAAATACTTTCATGGGATTAGGCTTGAGATCAATCGTGAACGTTTCCCCGTTCGACGGTCATCCAAATGCCAAGAGGAGGTTTTTATTTGACTTTCCTCCGAAATGCTGTGAAGCGGGGCTTTTGTATACTTGCTCCTCATTTTCTTTCCATATCCCATGCCTTTCGCTCATTCTATTGAAGAAACTAAATGAGGGTATCAACGCCGAATCTCCATCAACATCGCAAATATTTTATTCGAATAATATTGCTCACACGGGCGCTTTCCCTTTCTGTAACACAGAAAATACTGAGAGAGGCCACTGTCCCCGAATGCATCCTGGTTGAGCGTGGCCCGTAATTTTTTTTTTTTTCTTTTTCATCAGCTATTATAACGAGTTACTCAATAAGAAGCGATGACACTCCACAACCTTTTGAAGGAAGTGTGGACTTTGACAAGAATTCATTGAAAGGTGAGAAAAACTGACAACTTCTTCTTTAGCTCCTTTGGTGCTAACACATTTCGTCTTCCTTGTCATGTGAATGGGGCATAAATGCGTCAAGTTTTCACACGAAAACTTACTTGACGCATTTCTTTTGTTGACAAAAGTAAGGTCCATATCCTTGAACTCCAATCCCTACCCTCGTAATATGGAGGAATTTTTTCTCTTGAACTCGTTCAAGTGATGCCAATTTGAATTTCGTATTAATAATCCCATTATCCTCAATCTCAGTAGAAATGTTATTCTCAATGTTCGGAAACATCAGTGTTTCTTATTGAGCCATGATGCTGCTCAATAGTGACTGTCGCTCCAAATTTGCAATTAAAAAGTATGTAATGCTTACCTTTGATGATAGTTGCAATTTTATTCATTGTGGATTTTTTTTGTCGGTTGGTTGATGGAAAGTATCCTTTTTTTGTTCCATGAAGACGTAAAAGGCAAATCAGTTGTGTCCTCACGGAAATACACTGCATCGTCATACAATAACATGCGTCTCGTACCAAGTCAGCTGGGTGACCTAAATCAGGCAAAAGATTGTCAGGAGCGTGCCCTAGGACCTCAGCAAGATGATTTGGCAACGTCATACGATAACCTCGGTCTTGTACTCCATCAGCTGGGTGACCTAAAGCAGGCAGAAGATTGTCACAAGCGTGCCCAAGATATTCGTTTGAAAGAGCAAGGACCTGAGCATGTTGATGTCGCAACATCATACGATAACCTGGGTCTTAACCACCGTCAGCTGGGTGACCTAAAGCAGGCAAAAGATTATCACAAGCGTGCCCTAGATATTCGGTTGAAACAGCTAGGACCTCAGCATGTCGATGTCGCAACGTCATATGTTAACCTGGGTCTTGTACACCGTCAGCTGGGTGACCTAAAGCAGACAGAAGATTATCACAAGCGTGCCCTAGATATTCGGTTGAAAGAGCTAGGACCTCAGCATATTGATGTCGCAACGTCATATGAAAACCTGGGTCTTGTACACCTTCAGCTGGATGACCTAAAGCAGGCAAAAGACTGTCACGAGCGAGCACTGAAGTTTTGGCTGAAAAAGCTCGGACCTGAGCATGTTCATGTCGCAATGTCTTACAATAACCTGGGCCTTGTCCACGAGCAGCTGGGTGACCTAAAGCAGGCAAAAGACTTTCACGAGCGAGCCCTGGATGTTCGGCTGAAAAAGCTCGGACCAGAGCATGTTGATGTCGCAACATCTGATAATAACCTGGGCGTTGTCCACGAGCAGCTGGGTGACCTAAAGCAGGCAAAAGACTTTCACGAGCTAGCCCTGGATGTTTTGCTGAAAAAGCTCGGACCTGAGCATGTTCATGTCGCAACGTCTTATAATAACCTGGGCCTTGTCCACGAGCAGCTGGGTGACCTAAAGAAGACAAAAGACTGTCAGGAGCGAGCCCTGGATGTTTTGCTGAAAAAGCTCGGACCTAAGCATGTTCATGTCGCAACGTCTTATAATAACCTGGGCGTTGTCTACGAGCAGCTGGGTGACCTAAAGCAGGCAAAAGACTTTCACGACCGAGCCCTGGATGTTAAGCTGAAAAAGCTCGGACCTGAGCATGTTGATGTCGCAACGTCTTACAATAACCTGGGCATTGTCCACAGGCAGCTGGGTGACCTAAAGCAGGCAAAAGACTGTCACGAGCGAGCCCTGGATGTTCGGCTGAAAAAGCTCGGACCTGAGCATGTTGATGTCGCAACGTCTTATAATAACCTGGGCTTTGTCCACGAGCAGCTGGGTGACCTAAAGCAGGCAAAAGACTGTCACGAGCGAGCCCTGGATGCTCGGCTGAAAAAGCGCGGACCTGAGCATGTTGATGTCGCAACGTCTTACAATAACCTGGGCATTGTCCACAGGAAGCTGGGTGACCTAAAGCAGGCCAAAGACTGTCACGAGCGAGCACTGAATGTTTGGCTGAAAAAGCTCGGACCTGAGCATGTTGATGTCGCAATGTCTTATAATAACCTGGGCCTTGTCCACTCGCTGCTGGGTGATTTAAAGCAGGCAAAAGACTTTCACGAGCGAGCCCTGGATATTCGGCTGAAAAAGCTCGGCCTTGAGCATGTTCATGTCGCAACGTCTTACAATAACCTAGGCATTGTCCACAGGCAGCTTGGTGACCAGCAGGCAAAAGACTGTCACGAGCGAGCCCTGGATGTTCGGCTAAAAAAGCTCGGACCTGAGCATGTTGATGTCGCAACGTCTTATAATAACCTGGGCACTGTCCACGAGCAGCTAGGTGAGCAAAAGCAGGCAAGAGACTTTCACGAGCGAGCCCTGGATGTACGGCTGAAAAAGCTCGGACCTGAGCATGTTCATGTCGCAACGTCTTACAATAACCTAGGCATTGTCCACAGGCAGCTGGGGACCTAAAGCAGGCAAAAGACTGTCACGAGCGAGCCCTGGATGTTTTCCTGAAAAAGCTCGGACCTGAGCATGTTGATGTCGAAACGTCTGATAATAACCTGGGCTTTGTCCACGAGCATCTGGGTGACCTAAAGCAGGCAAAAGACTTTCACAAGCGAGCCCTGGATGTTCGGCTGAAAAAGCGCAGACCTGAGCATGTTCATGTCATTGATTGTGGGGCACACTCTAACTGCAGCTTTGGAAAATCCATGCTAACCAAACAAATAAGAATGTTTTTCCTCAGAAAAAACACAAATCTACGGTCGTGCTGTTTATCAAACTTTGTCTTTATTCACCTGATCACACGTGTATTCCGTGTTTTCCCGCGTAACAAGTTCCCCGAGAATGAAAGTTAGTTTTGGAATTGTAGGTGATCATGACTACAAAGCGTGACTAATTTTTACATTCAAGGCAATCACTACAGAAGTGGCGATAAATAAATTTTATGCTTGCACAAATTTGGTGACAGGCTTTTTTTATTATTATTATTATTATTATTATTATTATTATTATTATCATTATTTTGGGGGACATAAACTTTATTTTCGAGCTGTGGTCTTTTTTCTTTCTTTAAGCTATGGAGCCGACAACAGCGGAGGCAAATCAGGACCGTGAATATGACAGCACTAAAGGTGTGAAGATCATATTAAATCTCTATTGTCGCCTCCACACTGTCGTTCCTTGAACCGTGATAGCATCAAAAAAATGCCCAATTACCTCTGGATAGGTAGTGATTACTCTTATGACCTAAGGTTATCAAAGCAGTCCAACCTACAGCTATGATACCAATCTTTTAAAGAATTGATGTTAAAAATACTAAAACTTTTTATTCAGTTATTTCTGCGAATTATATAGTATTGTTAAGAAAAACTTCTGATTTTATTTGTTTTGGTTATGTATTAAGTTGTTGCCTTGATTTCAGTTCTATTTAGATGTTTATTTATATATTTATATTTTACTAATTTTCAGCCAAAGATGAATGTCATGGTAGATCCGCTAATGTACGCCTGGATTTTGATTGTGTTACGTTATCAGGTAAGAAACTACACTTGGTAGGTGATTTTGAAAACTACAGCTACAAAAACTTTTTTCATTTAGAATAAAACAAATGCGATATGCCTAGAAACGCCTAGTTTGAGGCAGCCTTATTAGAATAATTGACAACTCTGACAGTCGCATAAATCTGACTTACAATTACCTCAACATTCATAAATGCAAAAGTACCTCAGCCTATCAATCGTCGCTAAAATTTTCCCGTGCTATTAACATTTTGCCAGTCTCTTCTTTCCAGTTTCTCATTGACTTGTTGAGATATTTCCTTTGCTTTGACTTGCTGTTGAGGTTACTTTGGTATTGTCTCTAAGACGCTCCATGAGTACTCTAATCTTTTTTACCAGTTTGCAAAATATTGATCGGCCTCATAAACCAGTTTATCTGGTTATTTTCAAGAACTTTTCCCATGTGCAACACTGAACGAC
>NC_142523.1:1750000-1807500 GCF_964205215.1 Stylophora pistillata
AAAATGTTAAGATGCCTTTCCTGCAAGAAAACCAAGAACAACAGGCATTACATTGTATGTCAATGGTGGCACCCATTACATCTTGCTGACTAGAGTACGGTAACCCTTGGCTTTGCAATAAGACTACGATGATATCATGATACATCTTTTGGACTTTTATTATACTGTTTCATGAAAGAGGATTCTGGTGCAAGGTTGCTTTAACAAGTCCAATGTTCTCGATAGAAAATGTTCATTGACAGAATGAAAATGTAGACAAACTTCACAGGACACAAATGCATTCACAGTAATAACATAACTACATTTGTACGTATGAATTCAAGCAAACTGACAGATCAACAAACATAAAATTATCAAACCAAGAACCACAGCCTTCTAATAGGGGCAAAATGATTGAAATTAGGGGGACAAATAGAAAAAAAAAATGATAGATGGAAGTCTGGGGACATGTTTCTTCTTTTCTCTTTTGGTGAGAAGGGAAGCATCTTTTATATTTCTGGTCTCATCATGAGATGTTTAAAAAATTGAATTGCCAAAAAAGTAGTGAAATAAAATGACAGCTACCACAAGACTTGACACAGCCAAACACGAAAACAGTTCACAGCAAACTTGAAACTTATTTTGAAAAATAAAATAACAAGACCGCCATAAGTAGGCAAAAGTACAAGATTTTAAAAGCAACTTAAAAATACTTGTGATTATTATGTAGGTTATAACTTGTTTCACAGTAATCGGAACTGGTTTTTAATTATGGTAAATTTCTGTAAAAATGCACAAGGGCTGGTGTGGTTGGATTTAGCTATGACATTGAAACTTTTCAATACTAAAAATGTAGTAACGGGCATATGTGGAACGGAACCTTTTTTAAGTTTTCATTTAGCTTAAGATTATTGAAATAAATTCTGATAAGACATCACTGAGTAAATTGCAGACCTTTTTACTTGATCGTGAACAACAACAAAAATGGCCAAATTAAATGAAATTTGGTTTGGCACAAATATAATGCGCCGTTTTCGTACATGTTTCAGGGTGGTAATGGCAAATTAGCGTATTAAAATTTGTAAGGTATAACATCTAACCTTAATTGCCACGTTTCGGCTGCTTCAGGAACCTGCAACTGTGTAACTTTCAATGTACAGTGGCATCCTTCGCGAGTAAAACTACAAAGAGACAGCACAAATTTTTCCAGCACTGTCTAGAAGGGTGAATATTGAAAGAAATTGCTCTGCGTATAAACGCTGATATGCTTGAAAGTCGTTGGCTGAACGATTGTACATTTTATACTATCAAGCTTAATGTTTACAACAAGCGTTCGGCGAACGACTTTTCGATTAGATAACATAAATAACGTGGCATCTTTGAATGCAGTTCAGATAGCAAAGACTACTCTTTTTACCTTCTAACAACGTCTTGGTCCTCAATCTGCTGGTATCGTCAAAATCAGCAATAATTCAAAATGGCGGAATCCTTTCGCGAACATTACGTTGGCTGACACGCGGGCTCTCGATAGTCTCTATGGCAACTCGCAAGATCCACGCAAATCCACGAATTCCGCACACTCTGATGGGGCGCGAAAATAGTTTTTGACCCAGGCCTTAATTCACTTGAGAGTCTGAGGACAGAAAATGGGTGAAGAATAAAACTATCACTGAACTCTAACACGATAGCACTAAAATCATTGGGCGGTTTAATTGGTGAACCACCATACTTGTTATAAATTTGTGAAAACACCGCGGTCTGATTTTCCTCGCTATCAAATAATTGGGGCAGTGCAAAGAGTGCATGAATGCAACACTGATGTAATCCTTCCCTGATTTTGTTAGCAATGGCAAAGGTGTACCTTGAGGACGGCGACACAGAGTACAAAAAAGGACACCTTCAGAACGCTAAACACTCCTACACTGAAGGACTTCAAGTCAGCTGCAGCGATGACCATTTAAATGCCGAACTCTACAGCAAAAGGGCAAAAGTGCATTTCTATTTGGGTGAGAGTTTGTACTACTGTTAAAACAGTCTGTGCTATTGTGCGCCTCAGCTAAAATTAAAGTATAAAAGATCAAAAGAAGAATCGTATGAATTATTCTTTCGTGAGAATAGTTTCATTTTGAGATTTGAGCTCTGGAAAATTTTATTTAGAATATTGCATAGAACAAAACACCATCTTTCCCCTCCAAAGTCAAGCAAAATTTCTCCTGGTTTAAAATAGACCAAGCCTTCACAAATCGCTTCTAAACTCTCTCTTTGACAAGTTCATTTTAATAAAGAGTTATAAATCGACTATCAAAGTGGTAATTTTTACCATGGTTGCTCAGGTGTCCATGATCGCTCTTACATCCCATTCTTTACACTGATTTCGGTCTTGACTTTGACTGGCGCTCTTTGTAGGAAATTTCCAAGAAAGTCGAGACGATGCAACAGTTGCTGTTCAGTTGGCGCCAACTTTGATGGAAGCCATAGAATACGGTGAGTTTATTAGTGATAGAAGTCAATGGAAACAAAATGAGATTCTAGAAGAAAAGATCGTGGATCATTGTATTGAGATGTGCCTTTCTTAACTTTCACTGTTTAAGGAACTTGAACTTTATTTTTATTTAGACATGGTAAATCTATCAGATAAAATAATAATGTTATTACAATCTATTATTACAATGACATTCTACTTTAATCTAGATAAACATGATCTAAATTTGAAGGTGAAATAGTAAAATAAAGAAGTTCTGCTTTCCATAGATGCCGTGTGCGTTTTGTCGGTTCAGACGAAGAAATCGCGACAACAATTGCGAAAAGATTGAAGTGATTTTGCTCGCCGCAATTCAGGGGACAAGCTGTTCCAGATAACCGCACCGTTATAGCTAAAGCTATTTTTCAGGAAATTGGTGCGGGGCAATGGAACAGCTAGTTTGTTTTCAGAGTTCCTTAGATTATAAGGAGGATCATATTTAGTGAAAAGAGAACCAAGATAGTCGGGCGCAAGACCATGTATAGATTTATAGACCATGGTGGCCACTTCTATTTGTCGCTGAGTATCCAACCGTCTCCAGTTAAGTTGCTCAAAAAGAGGATCAGCGTTTGTGTAATAACTGGAGAAGGTCAGAATACGGGCAGCCCGGTTTTGCAACTTTTGGAGCTTATACGAAAGACCTTTGTTACAATGCCCCCAGACCTCGCTGTAGTAATTAAAATACGGTTGAACTAAGGCATTGAAAATGGACTCCAGCGTTTAATTGCTCCAATGCCTGATGCGATTTTCTTGGCTATTTTTTCAATGTGCATATTCCATGAAAGATTTTCATCTATATTCACACCCAGAGATTTAACCGAGCTAACTTGTTTAATTATGTCACCACCTATGAATAGTTTAGGGGAAGTATCGTAAGTACCTATCCTCTGCCGCAATCCAATTAACATGAATTCAGTTTTAGATGAATTAAGAGTCAATTTGTTTGCAGTAAGCCATGTATTAATATTGGATAGGTCGTAATTAATTTGATGGCCTGCTCCCAGTTGGCTTGTTAGCTCAATTGGTAGAGCGCTGCACTAGTATCGCAGAGGTCAGTGGTTCGAGTCCCGTACAGGCCTGAAATTTTTTTCAGGTCTGATTTTCACTATTGCTCAAATAGTGCTTTACTGCGAAGGATCGTTCTCATATAGGTCGTGATTCATAACATCATCGATCATTTCTATGTTGTTACTGGCAAAGGTCAGGTGAGTATCGTCGGCACACATACGTGCAACTGAATTACACAGGCAATTAGGAAGATTATTTATGTATAAAACAAAAAGCAAAGGTCCTAGAATTGTTCCTTGCGGAATTCCACAAGTGAGAACTTGACTAATTGAGAGCGAACCATTTACGAAACATTGTTGATTGCGATTATCTAGGTATGACCTAAACCATTCATAAGCGATACCGTGGATACCATATTCGAATAATTTGGACATAAGAATTGTATGGTCAACGGTATCGAAAGCCTTCTTTAGGTCGACAAAAACTACTGCATTTATACTGCCTTTATCGATGTCGAAGGCCCAATTGTTTGTGGCCTCCGACAAGGCAGTAACAGTTGAATGGAGCGAACGAAAACCAGATTGCTGGCTGGAAATCAAATTGTTTTCGGTGAGATACCCGTAAACCTGGACGTAAATGATACGCTCAAACACCTTAGCTACTACAGTGACGATAGAAATTGGGCGGTAATTGTTTAAGTCGGAGTGCTCTCCCTCTTTGAAATGTGGAATAACCTTTGCGCATTTCCATTCCTGATGGAAAACACCTGATCTGATGGACTGATTAAAAATAGAACACATAGGATCAGCTATCAGATCAGTGCACTCCATAAGAAGTCGTGCAGATATCATATCTAAGCCTGTGGCTTTCGATTTACAAAGCTTAGACAAAAGTGAGAACACTTTAGAAGGATTAATACATTTTAACTCAAAACGTTTGTCAGTTCCCTCAAGGTAATGTAGGTGTGACCATTATTAGAATAAATCTGGCTAGCAAGCTTGGGTCCAATAGAAGAAAAGTGATTATTGAAGGCATCGGCCAGCTCAGAAGGGCCGTAAATAGAGTTACCATTGCGTTTGATTTCTTTTATGGAACAATTATTAGTTTTCCTCGACGTGAGCTCATTTACAATCCTCCAGGTCTGGCGCGGATTGCCTTCGTTTTCGTCTAATGCCCTTTTATAATAGAGCTCTTTTGCTTTTTTGATTTCGTTATTAACCCATTAATGGCCGTAGCTTTTGTGGAAAACTGTGTTTTGAAGCTAGTCGAGCAGATTTTGGGTCACTGTTGTGGTTTTAAAAGCTCAAACTTACCAAAAACCTCTTGACAGCTCGTACACTCGACGGCCTTTCGATCCAAATGCAAAATGGCGGCCTGAAATCTCGGGCACGCGCAGAAAGCAAAATTTGGAGATTTTTGGGTTGAAAAATAATGCCCCACTTACGACTTTTACTTTTCTCTCTTTCTCCTGCCCTTTGTTTCCCCTCTCCTTGCCTGAAGTTTCTCCTCACTTGCTAGAAATTTAGTAGGCTTCATTTTGGTGTGGAGATTTTTTTGGAAACTCATTATTTTCAAAGCACATGTTCAGGAAGGTAGGTGGGTAATGGAACAAGATTTTCGTGCAGATTTTCAGGTCAAAGTTACATGGTTTTTTGGCTATTTCTCCAATCTCCTTCACTCAATTGCGCTCATTCTGGTATCGTTTGTAAGATATTTTCAACCTGTTGTGGCGCTCCAGGGTTAAAAGTGATGATGCCACAAAGTGTAGAAAGGGTGTGGGTCCCCATGGGCGCATACGGGCGCACTGGATGTCAATAGGTTAACTAGGCTGCGAAATTTTTTAAAAAGTAGCCAGTCATTAGCATCCTTAGAACGCAATGTTTTCAATTTAAGAATATCTCTGTCATGCATTCGTTTCTGTAAGTAAGGTATAATCCAAGGTGACTTTGAGGCGCGCGCCCGTTTTACATGAAGTGGGGCATGCTTGTTTAAACATTCCAGGAATAGTTGTTTCCATACAGCCCACATTAAATTAGGATCAGCATAGCTTTCGATGCTACTCCAATCCTGTTGACATATATCGTTACGAAAGGGATCAGAGTTAAAATTCTTAAATTTCCTATATCTCAGGGTAGTATGCTTATTAGTCGTCGATTTTATAGAAACTTTACGAAAAGCGTAAACTAAACTGTGATCGCTGATGCCTATATGCGAGACCCCTGAGCCGACGACCATATCTGGAGTATTCGTTACAATTAGATCAATTAGAGTAGATGATTTGTCCGTAATTCTAGTATGTTCACTTATTAACTGGTCAAGGCTGTAAACTTCAGCAATATTAGATAAGATATTTGTACTGTTGTCAAACTCAGGCGTGGCCATATTACAATTCAGATCTCCTGAGACGTAATATTCGATATTTTCTGAGTCTAGTTTTCTAATAAGGTCTTTAAATGGTCTAAAAAGGTCAATTGAAGAATCAGGGGGTCTATACCAGGTCATAACGGTAAAAGACCTTGATCTGGGCTTCTTGATTTCGACAGTCAGACTTTCTATGTGTTCACATATTAGATCAGAGCGAACAGAATAATTGATTTTGGAACAAATAAAAAAAACAAACACCCTCTCCAGACCTACCGTTGGAGGAGCGATCGCTACGAATGGATTCATAGCCAGAAATATGAATTTCATTAGCGCTTATTGTGTCATCCAATTTAGTTTCATTTATAGCTAAGATATCGATAGGTCTGTTGGAAAGCAAAAATTCTTAGTTCGTCAATGTGTGCAGAAAGACTATTGATATTTAGCGAGGCCAATTTGAAGCCTCGTTTAGACGGGAGAATTCGTGAGAAACGATTAGATTTCCAAGGTCACGATTACGCTCTGAATTAAACGGACGGCGAGTTAAGGTCAACTACATTCATCTAATTTATTCGCGAAGTTGTTATACTTTGGAGTACTTCTCAAAAAACATATTCATATGATTTTACTTCTGCCTCAAAAAAAATTTAAAAAAAAGAAGACAGTGTTCACTTATCCGTTAGGATTCCAATCAGTTGACTCAGTGATCGGCCCATAAATTTTGCGAGGGATGCCGCCATTTTGGAAACAAACGAGGAACCTGGCCATACATGCAAATTCCTATATCCCTCTTGTTGACAGTTTTGTTTATCGCCAAAGAATTGAATACTTGAGTCAAGAATTCCCTCATGTATGGCCCCTAATAGTTTAAACAACCCAAAAGAATATCCTTTGAAGGTGAAAAAAGGATAGTGAGAACTTACCAGTAAGCGACCAGCTTACTTAATAAGATTCAAGTTGCCGGAGTCTGAAGGCGTAAATGCTAACTTCGGATCAGCCACTGTTTAGTAGTTGGCTTTACAATGCAAAAGGTAGCCATGTGCAAATAAGAAACATGCGGTGGTACTGGGTAAAAAGTAACAGACTCCCTTCTGATACAATGAAATATATGAAGTTCATATATTTTGAACTGCGGTATTAGATACGTATGATGCACGATCCTGGCAGTAGATAGCGCTATTTAAGCAACAGCGAAAATCAGACCTCAAAAAACAATCAGGCCTGTACGGGATTCGAACCACTGACCTCTGCGATACTAGTGCAGCGCTCTACTGATTGAGCTAACAAGCCAACTTAATGGCCTGCTCCCAGTTGGCTTGTTTGCTCAATTGGTAGAGCGCTGCACTAGTATCGCAGAGGTCAGTGGTTCGAATCCCGTACGGGCCCGATTTTTTTCAGGTGTGATTTTTGCTGTTGCTTAAATAGCGCTATCTACTGCGAGGATCGTGCATCATACGTATCTAATACCGTAGTTCAAAATATATGAACTTCATATATTTCATTGTATCTGATTTATCACTTTCATGGGTTTATTATGAATCAACTTAATGGCCTGCTCCCAGTTGGCTTGTTTGCTCAATTGGTAGAGCGCTGCACTAGTATCGCAGAGGTCAGTGGTTCGAATCCCGTACGGGCCCGATTTTTTTCAGGTGTGATTTTCGCTGTTGCTTAAATAGCGCTATCTACAGCGAGGTTCGTGCATCATACGTAGACTCCCTTCTATTTGTTGTTTGTGTTACTTATTTGCCACTTGAAAATCATTTGGATCTAGCAACAAGTTAAAACTAGTTTGCAGTCAAATCATTCTATGAAATAAGTTTGCACGCTGATTTCCAGGCATATTTAGAATCTAAAATGTAAAACAAAGGGACTGCGAGAACTGAAGCATTTTAAAACTTTCCCATCGTATTGAAAAAAACAATAATATAGCGAAACTTTGATCCAACGGGTAGAGATTTCATGCTGCAGTTTGGTCAAAGTAGGTCACTTAGTGATGGTTTCGACAAGTTAACTTTTGTATTACCAACAAAAGCGAATGAGAAGCTTGCATTGAAAAGATGATTTTCTTTTAGGAGCTGGGGCTTGTGCGCAGTTGCAGTTACATGAGGAGGCCTTGAACTGGTGTCTGAAAGGACTAACAGTATCCTTTTATGTTACAAACATAAGTGATCATGTGAGCAAGTTATAGGTGAATGCTGAAGTTTCGACAACCCCAAAAACTCCAAAAACTGTGGGTATTGCGGTAGGTTGCACAATCGTTGTGCATACTTATGTCTAGAAGTTAGAATTTGACTTATAGTTTGGGTATTGGCTGTTAATGATACCTTTCAGAAAACTTCTTTACTTCATATTCAACAATTATCTATCTCCGGATACGTCAATGATAAATGTATCCGTCTGCTTTTTCTGCAAAACATAATTTCCGTTTAGCTCCCATTTAGCTCGAGTTTAGCTCTTATAGTCACCCGCGATTAATTGAAAGATTTTCAAATTTCTAGTTACCAAAACCTTCAAATCATCCCTCTAAATCATAAAAAAAAAAACTCAATGCGCGCTTATGGATTTTCTTATCTTGTCGCATGCTCCATCTCGGCCCAAAAAGGATAGCGTGCATTTCCTCAGAGTGAAGGCAGTAAAAAAGAGTTTTTCCGCTTCAAAGAGTATATTTTGTTTTGGATGGGCTAAATTTCAAGGGCCAACTTTGGACGCAATAAATTATGAAATGTCTCATTTTCATCTTATCTTCTATGAAGTGCATACTACTAAAATGGACCACGTTGCAATTGAAATCAAACTGCAGTCGGCTATAATACGTAAATACTTTAAAAAAAGGAAACAAAAATAAAAAAAAGTAGCTGGCAACAACTTTGACATCTTTGCCGAACATTCTTCATTACTATCCTTTACCCTTTGAAGTTCGAAAAGCACCATACTAAATTACAAACAATCGCACATCAGGAGCGTGATCTTAAACTTGCCAAAGAAATAGGAGGAAAAACTGGAGAGCGAACAGCAGATGCAAATATTGGCAATGGGTATGATAGTCTCGACAATTTTGAAAAGGCCATCAAACACCACGAGCGTCGCCTAAAAACTGCAAAAGAGGTGGGAGACAAAGCTGGAGAGGGACACGCCTCTCAAAATCTTGGCAATACCTTTCGTAGTCTTGGCGATTTTAGGAAAGCCATTGAGCACCATGAGAATCATCTAAAAGTTGCTAAAGTAGTGGAAGACAAAGCCATGGAGGGAGAGGCCTATGCTAATCTTGGCATTGACTATAATAGGCTTGGCGATTTTAGGAAGGCCATTGAGTATCATGAGCGTTGTCTAAAAATTACTCAAGAAGTGGGAGACAAAGGCGGAGAGGGACAGACTTATGCTAATCTTGGCAATGAGTATTTTAGGCTGGGCGATTTTAATAAGGCCATTGAGCACTACGAGCGTCATCTAAAAATTACTCAAGAAGTGGGAGACAAAGCTGGCAAGGGACGGGCCTATGCAAATCTTGGCAATGCCTATTTTGAGCTTGGCGATTTTAGGAAGGCCATTGAACACCATGAATGTCATCTGAAAATTGCAAAAGAAGTGGAAGACAAAGCCATGGAGGGAGAGGCCTATGCTAATCTTGGCATTGACTACAATAGCCTTTGCGATTTCACGAAGGCCATTGAGTATCATGAGCATTCTCTGAAAATTGCTCAAGAAGTGGGAGACAAAGCTGGAGAGGGACGTGCCTATGCAAATCTTGGCAATGGCTATTGTAGGCTTGGCGATTTTGGGATGGCCATTGAGCACCATGAGCGTTGTCTAAAAATTACTCAAGAAGAGGGAGACAAAGCTAAAGAGGGACGGGTCTATGGAAATCTAGGCAATTGCTATTCTGGGATTTGTGATTTTAGGAAAGCCATTGAGCACCATGAGCATCATCTAAAAATTGCCCAAGAAGTAAAAGACAAAGCTGGAGAGCGTGGGGCCTATAGAAATCTTGGCTATAACTATCATAGGCTTGGCGATTTTAGGAAGGCCATTGAGCACGATCAGCGTTGTCTACAAATTGCCAAAGAAGTGGGAGATAAAGCTGGAGAGGGAGAGGCCTATGTAAATCTTGGCAATGGTTATCATAGGCTTGGCGATATTAGGAAGGCCATTGAGCACCATGAGAATCATCTAAAAGTTGCTAAAGTAGTGGAAGACAAAGCCATGGAGGGAGAGGCCTATGCTAATCTTGGCATTGACTATAATAGGCTTGGCGATTTTAGGAAGGCCATTGAGCATCATGAGCGTTGTCTAAAAATTACTCAAGAAGTTGGAGACAAAGCTGGAGAGGGACGGGCCTATGCAAATCTGGGCAAGGGCTATTTAGGGCTTGGCAATTTTAGGAAGGCCATTGAGCAACATGAGCGTCATCTAAAAATTGCTCAAGAAATGGGAGACAAAGCTGAAGAGGGAGGTGCCAATGCCAATCTTGGCAACAGCTATTTTGGGCTTGGCGATTTTAGGAAGGCCGTTGAGCACCATAAGTGTCATCTGAAAATTGCTCTAGAAGTGAGGGACAAAGCTGGTGAGGGCGGGGCCAATAGGAATCTTGGCAACGCCTATTCTAGGCTTGGCGATTTTAGGAAGGCCATTGAGCACCATAAGCATGATCTAACAATTGCTAAAGAAGTGGGAGACAAAGCTGGAGAGGGACTGGCCTATGGAAATCTTGGCATTGACTATCATAGGCTTGGCGATTTTAGGAAGGCCATTGACCACCATCAGTGTTGTCTAAAAATTGCCAAAGAAGTGGGAGAAAAAGCTGTAGAGGGAGGGGCCTATGCAAATCTTGGCAATGGCTATCATAGGCTTGGCGATATTAGGAAGGCCATTGACCATCTTGAGTGTAGTCTAAAAATTGCCAAAGAAGTGGGAGACAAAGCTGTTGAGGGACAGGCCTATTCAAATCTTGGTCATGTGTATTGTGGCCTTGGCGATTTTAGGAAGGCCATTGAGCAACATGAGCGTCATCTAAAAATTGCTCAAGAAATGGGAGACAAAGCTGAAGAGGGAGGTGCCAATGCCAATCTTGGCAACAGCTATTTTGGGCTTGGCGACTTTAGGAAGGCCGTTGAGCACTATGAGTTTCATCTGAAAATTGCTCGAGAAGTGGGGGACAAATATGGGGAGGGCGGGGCCAATGGGAATCTTGGCAACGCCCATTATAGGCTTGGCGATTTTAGGAAGTCCATTGACCACCATAAGCAGGATCTAACAATTGCTAAAGAAGTGGGAGACAAAGCTGGAGAGGGACGGGCCTATGGAAATCTTGGCAGTGGCTATCATAGGCTTGGCGATATTAGGAAGGCCATTGACCACCATCAGTGTTGTCTAAAAATTGCCAAAGAAGTGGGAGAAAAAGCTGTAGAGGGACGGGCCTATGCAAATCTTGGTAATGTGTATTTTTACCTTGGCGATCTTAGGAAGGCCATTGATCACCACAAGCTTCATCTGAAAATTTCTAAAGAACTGGGAGACAAAGCTGGAGAGGGACAGAGCTATGGAAATATTGGCATTGGCTATCTTAGGCTTGGCGATTTCAAGAAGGCCATTGAGCACCATGAGCTCGATCTGAAAATTGCTAAAGAAGTGGGAGACAAAGCTGGAGAGGGAAGGGCCTATGGAAATCTTGGCAATGGTTATTTTGGGCTTGGCGATTTTAAGAAGGCCATTGAGTTCCACGAGCTTCGTTTAAAAGCTGCTATTGAAGTGGGAGACAAAGCTGGAGAGGGACAGGCCTATGGAAATCTTGGCAGGGCCTATCATAGCCTTGGCGATTTTTGGGAGGCCATTCAGCTGCATTATGACCATCTAAAAATTGCTAAAAAAGTGGGAGATAAAGCTGGAGAGGGAGAAGCCAATGCAAATCTTGGCAATGGCTATCAGAGGCTTGGCGATTTTAGGAAGGCTATGGAGCACCATAATCTACATCTAAAAATTGCTCAAGAAATAGGAGACAAAGCTATGGAGGGAGCTGCTCATGCTAATCTTGGCAATAACCATTTTGGGCTTTGCGATATCGGGAGGGCCATTGAGCACCATGAGCATGATTTAAACATTGCTATAGAAGTGGGAGACAAAGCTGGAGAGGGACGGGCCCATGGAAATCTTGGCAATGACTATCATAGGCTTGGCGATTTTGGGAAGGCCATTGAACACCATCGGAGTCATCTAGAAGCTACGAAAGAAGTGGGGGACAAAGCTGGAGAGGGAAAGGCCCATGGAAGTCTTGGCAATGACTATTATAGCTTTGGCGATTTTAGGAAGGCCATTGAGCACCATGAGCATCATCTAAAAATTGCTAAAGAAGTGGGAGACAAAGCTGGAGAGGGACAGGCCCATGGAAATCTCGGCAGTGATTATTATTATCTCGGCGATGTTAGGAAGGCCACTGAGCATGATGAGTGGCATCTGAAAATTGCCAAAGACGTGGGAGACCAAGCCGGAGAGGGACGGGCCTATGCAAATCTTGGCAGTGACTATTTTGGGCGTGGCGATCTTAAGAAGGCCATTGAGTACCACGAGCGTCATCTAGAAATTGCTAACAAAGTGGGTGACAAAGCTGGAAAGGCTAAATCATTAAGTGTTCTTGCTCAGATATTTGAAATTCAAAAAGCTCCTTTGAAAGCTATCAGCTTTTATACATCCAGTTTGACAATGTATAACGAAGTCAGAGCTTCCCTCCAGTTTAAAGACGAGTGGAAGATTAGCTACAGGGAAACCTACAATCATATCTATAGAAAATTGTGGCGTCTTTATTTAAACCAAGATCAGGTTCTTAATGCCTTGTTTACTGCCGAGAATGGACGGGCGCAAGCCTTACAGGATCTCATGGAGGCAAAGTACACCTTTCGAGAAGAAAACGTCGCTTGTTTTTCTCCCTCACTACAGTCAGCTGTTTTCAACCTTAGATTTATCCCATCGACAACAGTTTTTATAGCATTTAGTGAGCAAGAAATTGTCTTCTGGGTCATACAAAGTGATAACAAAGTCGACCTTAGAAAAAAGGAAGTACATGGCTGCGTTTCAGAAAAAGAAGTGAGAGAATTCATCTCGACTCTAAACCATAATGCTCTTGTTGAAATTGGTGCAAGATCTTCCGTTACCTGTGAGAATCGCTCTCTTTATGAGAATCATAATAAAGAATTGACAACTGCAAGAGCCTCTGCCGGTGTGTCTCGCTGTGATTTACGAAAAGAAAGCTTAAGGAAATTATATGACTTCATCCTCGCTCCTATTGCAGACCTGGTTGACGGAGATGACCTTATACTCGTACCCGAAGGTCCGTTTTGTTTGGTCCCCTTTGCTGCACTGGTGAACCCGAATATGCAGTATTTATCGGAAACATTTAGGATCCGTGTGATCCCATCCCTGACTACATTGCAGTTGATTACTGATTGTCCAGAAGACTTTCACAAAAAGACTGGTGCACTACTCGTGGGAGATCCGTGCTTAGAAGAAGTTCTTTTCAACGGAAACAAGCTGTGTCAGCTACCATGTGCAAAGAAAGAGGTAGAGATGATCGGGAATATCCTCGATACCACCCCCCTCATCGGTCAAAAGGCAACTAAAGATGAAGTTTTAAAGCGACTCTCCACGGTCGCTTTGGTACACATCGCTGCACATGGTGCAATGGAAACAGGAGAAATTGCGTTGGCACCAAACCCTACTCGGGGAACCAATCAGCCTGAAGAGAAAGACTTTTTATTAACAATGACAGATGTTTCAAAAGCTCATCTACGGGCAAGACTGGTTGTGCTTAGTTGCTGCCATAGCGCTCATGGAGAAATAAAGGCAGAGGGAGCGGTTGGCATTGCACGAGCATTTTTAGGTGCTGGTGCTCGTTCCCTCCTGGTTTCCCTGTGGGCGATTGATGACGGGGCTACTTTCCAGTTCATGAAACATTTCTATGAAGAGCTTGTGAAAGGAAAGAGGGTCAGTGAAGCCCTTAACCAAGCCATGCGACGTATGAGAGAGTCCGAAACTTTCAAGGAAGTGAGGTACTGGGCGCCCTTCATTCTGATTGGAGATGATGTCTCACTGGAACTGAAGCAAACAGATGACAGCAAAATGCTTAATGTAAATACTAATTCAAAGTCGCGTTGCTCTTAAAATAAGTTTTCCCTGAGTTAAGGAATATTTAGTCAGTATTCAGTTGATTAATTCCGATCAATTGCGATTCATTTGCAAATGACACGAATAATCTCTAGATTAATTTCAGTGACTTATTGATTGAATGCTTGATCAATCGATTGATGGATTGGTTCTTTTTTTTATTTGTGATACTTAAATCAAGATTTTCATAGTTTTCTTGTATTTACAGGTAATATGTGCTTTGTTTCCTTAAAAATGAACTTTCCCGGTCTCGTCTCAGGACCATTAACTTGGCTTCATAGTTGGTGTTTCTGTTTTTTTTTTATTTTAATCTTAACCTTTACATGAATTGTGTTCACGATATGAACAGTTAGAGCTCTTTGGAAAAATGTAGAAGTCCATCGAATGAGGCGCTGACTGTTATTTTTTTTTTTTTTTAAGGTGACTGCTGCAGAAGAGGCTTTACACAAACAAGATGATCTTACTTAGTCTCTAAGTAAGATTATTGCGATACATTTTACAAATGACATAAATAATCTCTAGATTAATTTCAAGGATTTATCGATTGAATGCTTGATCAATCGATCTACTGATTCATTGATTGGTGGACTGGTGCTTTTCTTTTATTATTTCTAGTACTTGAGTAAAGATTTTCATAAATTTTACTTCTATTTACGGGTAATATGCGCTTTGTTCTCCCAAATGTGAACTTTCCGAGTCCGCGCGGAGCTTTAAACCTAGCTTCGTTGCTCTTTCTTTTTTTTATCTTAATTTTTGCATCAGTTATATTTATGATATAAATAGTTAAAGCTCTTTGCAAAGATATAGAAGTCCATTGAATGAGGCCCTAACTGTTTTTTTTTTTTTTGTAGGTGCTTGACGAAAAGGCTTTACACGAACTAGATGAGAACTAGTTAGTCTCTATGTAAGATTATTGTATGAATATACTTTGTTACTTTAACTACAGTTTTCATGGCAGGCGGATGAAAAACGAAAACTGAGCCAAAAAAGTTTGGCAACAGTTTTTAGAGATGTTTTGTCTCAATTTTTACTTTTTTCGCATTTGATCGTAACCAAAAGATTTTGTAAAATGGGACAATTTTTAGAGTGAAATTGTATGCCAAGGTCAGAACAAACCATTTCATGGTTTTCAGTCGTTTTTATTAGAACCTTAAGCATAGTTTTGAGGACTGTATGGTATTTAGGCTAATAAGCAGTCATTAATATTCTTTCAAAGTAGACGGTTTTTGAAATATCAAAACTTTTACGCAAACAAGCCTTTGATTCAAACACGACTCAGGTTATGGTTTCGCAATAACACGTTTCTTTTTCTCTTTTCGCCGGATATGCATAAAGGTCCAATTACATCAACCTTTCAATAGCAGACTTGATTTGCATTATTTTAGAATGTGTTGCGCGCTCTGACCTGTACATCGTGAGCGTTAATTCTAGCTAGGAGACAAGATTGATGTTTGATCCATGAAAGAATTCTGTAATTATGAAACAGAATAACGTAGTTCTTTAGAAAGTGAGACTCAAGTGTCAGTTGTTGGTTTTGTTTGTCTGTTCGATTGGTTTTGTGTTGATTAGAGAAAATGTCAGAAAAAGAATGGTCAGCCACTTTTTGGGAACTGCTAGTTACTGCAGATAAGCTATGATAACTATTACAAAACTGCAAATTATAGGTTGAATTTTACATATATCATTTTTGTTGTTTAGTTGAGAACATGAGAAATTTAATTGCATTAGGCAGAGCGTATTTTAATATAGGACACAAAATTAAATTGTCTGTTCGGTCTCCGTGTACAATACTTTTTTGACATTTTGAAGTGTGTTAGGCATAGACTTTGTTCACGGTAATGAAACTTGGAAACAGACTTGACAAACACTCTTCATTGATGGAAATGTGGAACGGCTAAGGGATCTGAAAAGATGCCAAGATGCCGATGTCTATGGAAATGAGCTCTCAATGGAACTTAACCCTTTAACTCGCAGAAGGGATTAACAAGTAACTTCTCTATATAACATACATAAATTATCAAGCAAACAGGTAATAAGAATACTCAAACTACTTTGGTAGAAGTTATCTTGACCTAACACCTCGTTGCTAATTCACGAAGAAATGTGTAGAGTCAAATGGTTAGGTGGAATAAACGATACCAAGGGGTATGATAACACTTTCCTCAGATTGTCTCTCCTGAAAAGTGCAAATGTGTGAATCAGTGGGCTAACCTTGTAGCTAAGGAAAAAAACGGCATAAACACACCATTATTGTTATTATTATTATTGTTGTTATTATTATTAATGTTGTTATTTTATCAGTATCCAAACTACTGCGCACCTACCCCTCCCTAACCCAGTCAACGTGTAAGGCTTAATATTTGGCTAGGGGAGGGGTAGGGATACAGTTGCTCAGATATTGATCCTTAGCGTTAATGACGTCAGACGATTGTTAAAACTAATATCTTTTCCATTTTTTAACAATAACTTATGCGAGGCGTCCCCTATTATCAATAAAACCTATTTCAGTTTGTTTGCAGCAAAAGTCGGGGCAAGAAATTTTTTCAAATCTGCTTTAAAGTCCCCTCCCGTGCCACGAGGAGTCCTGAATTCAGTGTTGGGTTGGGTTTGATGAAGGGCGTTCGTTTGGGACCTTTCGAAAGTACTTGACCAGAATTTACCTAACAATTTCAGGATATGAAACGAAGATTCCTGGTTAATACCGACACACGTTGAATGCACTCTCTCCTACTTCCAGAAGAAGTTTAAAAACTGGGGAATTTTTTTCCGAGTAGTTAGGACGCTGGTCTTGTAATCTGGTGATTTCGGGTTCAAACTCTCCACCTTGCTCCAGCCACTCACCAGATTTGTTCACTGTAGTTCTGAGTTCAACTCCGTAGCTGCACTTTGTATAAAGTCCACTGATCTGCCTCTAGCCAGTTCGAGTTTTCAAATCACTACACTTATTTACTTTTTCAATTGGTTTGTATTAGCCCTAGAAGGCTCCATCGGGGTAGTGGTTAATTCAGTATCATGGATTCAAACACACACAAAGGAACATTTTTCTATGATTACTTAAGGTAATTAATAAGTGCGCTCTTGTTTGTGAATTTCACTTTCTGGAAAATATTTCATAAAAACCATAGAGGTCTTTTCCACGCTTATAGAGCCTCGTCTACACAATGGGGATTTGGGGGAGTTTGAGAGACTAGCAGCACAGCGGTTTAAAGTTGAGCATATACCAAGGAATCAATTCAAGCCGGCCGCGCATCAGTTTCCCGCGCAAAATTTCAAAGGAAAACTCAAAATACAAACGCTGTTAGGTCCCAAAATAAGCGATAGAAAGCTCAGAGTATGAGTAAGCGCGCTTATCTTGCGGAAATCGCCGTTCATTCGTATCAGTTTATCTCATTCGTGGCACTTTTACCGGCGAAAGAAATTTGTAAAGCTAAATCCTAGTAAACGCTTATATTGCCTGAAAAGCTGAATTTCCATCAGAACAATTTCTAATTGAATATCGAAAGTACTTTGTTATTGCATTACCTTGCGCTGTGATTGGCCCAGAAAATTTTCGCCATCCTCTTAACCGATGAGACGCAAAACGAATATCAATCCTGCTTTTGATCACCTGCATAAAGTAGTTTGCCTGTTTTGACTATAAGTTCTTACTTTCTAACGATGATCTCTAATTAGTAGTATTAATCACTTCGGTTTCGGTTTTCTCGACAGTACATAGGAAGCCGCTCTTAATAGAGTTTAATTTGATAAGAAACAGCACTTGCAAACTGTGGTCCATGATAGTTAAATGTATTTTATTTTAAAAAAGGAAATTAAAATGAAAACTGTAGCCAGCGAAAACTTCGAATTCTTTGCCAAATATTCTGCATTACTATCCCTTACCCTATGAAATTTGAAAAGCACCATACTACTTTATAAACAATTGCACACCTCGAGCGTGATCTAAAACTTGCCAAAAGAAATGGAAGACAAAGCTGGAGAGGGACGGGCCTATGGAAATCTTGGCAATAGCTATTATTGCCTTGCAAATTTTAAAAAGGCCATTCAACGCCACGAGCATTATCTAAAAATTGCAAAAGAGGCAAAAGACAAAACTGCAGAGGGACAGGCCTCTGCAGGATTTGGCAATGGTTATCATGGCCTTGGCAGTTTTAGGGAGGCCGTTGAGCATCATGAGCGTCTTCTAAAAATTGCTAAGGAAGTGGGAGACAAGGCTGGAGAGGGACGAGCCTATGGAAATCTTGGAAATGGCTATCATGGCCTTGGCAATTTTATGAGGGCCATTGAACACCATGAGCGTCATCTAAAAATTGCTAAAGAAGTGGGAGACAAGGCTGGAGAGGGACAGGCCTATGAAAATCTTGGTAATGGCTATCAAAGGCTTCGCGATCTTAAGGCCATTGAGTACCATGAGCGTCTTCTGAAAATTGCGAAAGAAGAGGGAGACAAGGCTCGAGAGGGACAGGCCTATGGAAATCTTGGAAATGACTATCATAACCTTGCCGATTTTAAGAAGGCCATTGAACACCATGAGCATCATCTAAAAATTGCTAAAGAAGTGGGAGACAAGGCTGGAGAGGGACAGGCCTATGGAAATTTTGGCAATGGCTATCAAAGGCTTGACGATTTTAGGAAGGCCATTGAACACCATGAGCGACATCTAAATATTGCTAAAGAAGCGGGAGATAAAGCTGGAGAGGGAAGGGCCCATAAAAATACTGGCTATGGCCATTATGGCCTTAGCGAATTTAAGAAGGCCTTTGAGTGCTATGAGCGTCATCTAAAAATTGCTAAAGAAGTGGGAGACAAGGCCGGAGAGGGACAGGCCTATGGAAATTTTGGTAATTGCTATCAAAGGCTTGGCGATTTTAAGAAGGGCATTGAGCACCATGCGCGTCATCTAAAAATTGCTAAAGAAGCGGGAGATAAAGCTGGAGAGGGAAGGGCCCATAAAGATATTGGCAATGGCTATTATGGCCTTAGTGAATTTAAGAAGGCCCTTGAGTGCTATGAGCGTCATCTAAAAATTGCTGAAGAAGTGGGAGACAAGGCTGGAGAGGGACGAGCCCATGGAAATTTTGGAAATTGCTTTCAAAGGTTTGGCGATTTTAAGAAGGCCATTGAGCACCATGAGCGTCATCTAAAAATTGCTAAAGAAGTGGGAGAAAAGGCTGAAGAGGGACGAGCCTATAAAAACCTTGGTACTGGCTATGTATGACTTAGCGATTTTAAAAAGGCGATTGAGTACCATGAGTGTCATCTAAAAATTTCTAAAGAAGTAGGAGACAAAGCTGAAGAGGGATCGGCTTATGGGAATCTTGGCAATTGCTATCAAAGGCTTGGAGATTTTAGGGAGGCCATTGAATACCATAAGCGTCATCTAAAAATTGCTAAAGAAGTGGAAGTGACAAAGCTGGAGAGGGACGAGCCTGTAAACATCTCGGCAACGGCTATGATGGCCTTGGAAAAATTAAGGAGGCCATTGAGCACCGTGATGGTCATCTGAAAATTGCCGTAGAAATTGGAGACAAAGCTGGAGAGGGACAAGCGTGTGCAAATCTTGGCAGTGGCTATCGTGGCCTTGGTGATTTTGAGAGGGCCATTGAGCACCATGAGCGTCATTTAAAAATTGCTAAAGAAGTGGAAGACAAAGCCGGAGAGGGACAGACCTATGGAAATCTTGGCAATGACTATCATATGCTTGGCAATTTGGGGAGGCCATTGAGTACCACGAGCGCTATCTGGAAATTGCTAACGAAGTGGGAGACAAAGCTGGAGAGGCTTCGTCGTTAAATGTTCTCGCTCAGATCTTTGAAAGTCAAAAGGTTCCTTGGAAAGCTATCAGTTTCTATACACTCAGTTTGACAATGTATAACAAAATCAGAGCTTCCCACCAGTTTAAAGACGAGTGGAAGATTAGCTACAGCGAAACTTACAATCATATCTATATAAAATTGTGGCGTCTTTATTTAAACCAAGGTCAGGTACTTGAAGCCTTTCTTACTGCAGAGAAAGGACGGGCAGAAGCCTTACGGGATCTCATGGAGATAAAATACACGTGGAGAGAGGTAAACGTTGCTTCGTTTTCTTCCTCAATACAGTCAGCTGCTTTCAACCTTACATCCATTCCATCGACAATAGTTTTTATGGCATCTGGCGAGCATGAAATTGTCTTCTGGGTTATACACAGCGATAAGAAAGTCGACCTGAGAAGAAAAGAGTTAAATGACTGCGTTCAGAAAAAGAAGTGAGAGAATTCATCTCGGCTTTAAACCATAATGCTCTTGAAGAAATTGATGCGCGATCTGCCGTTACTTGTGAAAATCGCTCACTATATGAAAATTACAATCAGGGACTGAAAACTGAAAGAGCTCCTGCTGGTGTGTCTCGCTATGCTCTACCAAAGGAAAGCTTTAGGAAATTATATGACATCATCATTGCTCCTATTGCTGACCTGGTTCACGGAGATGACCTTATATTTGTACCTGAAGGTCCGCTTTGTTTGGTCCCCTTTGTTGCGCTGGTCAACATGAATATGCAGTACATGTCGGAAACGTTCAGGATCCGTGTGACTCCATCTCTGACCACCTTGCAGTTGATTACTGATTGTCCAGAAGACTTTCACAAAAAGACCGGAGCACTACTCGTGGGAGATCCGTGCTTAGAAGAAGTTCTTTTCAACGGAAACAAGCTGTGTCAGCTACCATGTGCAAAGAAAGAGGTAGAGATGATCGGGAACATCCTCGATACCACCCCCCTCATCGGTCAAAAGGCAACTAAAGATGAAGTTTTAAAGCGACTCTCAACGGTTGCTTTGGTACACATCGCTGCACATGGTGCAATGGAAACAGGAGAAATTGCGTTGGCACCAAACCCTACTCGGGGAACCAATCAGCCTGAAGAGAAAGACTTTTTATTAACAATGACAGATGTGTCAAAAGCTCATCTACGGGCAAGAGTGGTTGTGCTTAGTTGCTGCCATAGCGCTCATGGAGAAATAAAGGCAGAGGGAGCGGTTGGCATTGCACGAGCATTTTTAGGTGCTGGTGCTCGTTCCCTCCTGGTTTCCCTGTGGGCGATTGATGACGGGGCTACTTTCCAGTTCATGAAACATTTCTATGAAGAGCTTGTGAAAGGAAAGAGGGTCAGTGAAGCCCTTAACCAAGCCATGCGACGTATGAGAGAGTCCGAAACTTTCAAGGAAGTTAAGTACTGGGCGCCCTTTATTCTCATTGGAGATGATGTTACACTGGAACTGAACCGAACCGATGGCAACCAAATGCTGCCCAATCTAAATATTATTTCGAAGTCACTTTGTTCTTAAAATAACTTATCCCTAAATTGAGGAATATGTAATCAGTATTCATTTGATTAATTTCGATGAAATTCTTAGTGCTATTAGTCTTTTAATTTGTACTATTTATTGAGGGCCACGGGTTCTTCAGTATATTTATTGCTTTGTGTAAGCCTTGTTAAATAAAGTTGATTATTATTATTATTATTATTATTATTATTATTATTATCATTATTGTTATTATACATTTTAAAAATAACGTGATAATCTCTAGATTAAGTTCCATGACTATCGATTGAAAGCTTGATCAATTGATCGATAGATTGATGGATTGATGGATCGGTGCATTTCTCTCTTATTTTTTTTTTTTCATTTCTGGTGCTTAAATCACGGTTTTATTAATTTTTATTCCATTTACTCGTAGTATGCGCTTTATTTTATTAAATAATTTCCCGGTCTGCTCGTGGCCTTAAACTTGGCTCTATAGTTGTTGTTGCTGTTTTTTCTTTTAATCTTAATTTATGCATTAGCTACATTTACGATATAAATGGTGAAAGCTTTTTGCAAAGGTACACAAGTCCATTGAATGAGGCGCTAACTGTCTTTTTCTAGGTCACTGGTGACGAAAAGGCTTGACACAAATAAGATAAGAGTCGGACTAGTTAGTCTTTATATAAGATTATTGCAACACATTTCTCAAATAGCATAAATAAACTTTAGATTAATTTCAAGGTTTAGCCCTTATTGAAGTTGAATACACCGATCAGACACTCCAGCGGTATTTAGCACCAAAGTGAGGCATTAGGGTCGAGTTTGATTCAAGCTCAAGAAGTGATACCCAAACATGTCAAATTTTAATAGTCATAAAAATACAGTAGATTCTGTGATTTTTACAGCGGAGGAGAAAGCCCAGCTACTGTGCGGAGACTTCCCGCGTCAAATAACGAAAGATAGACTAAAGCAGTGGCTGTCGTGTCGAAAAGGAACGGCGAAGGATGGAAGTGCGCGTTCCGACGCCACGAAGGCCGAACTCGCACAAAGGTAACTTAATTTATATAAAGACCTCTATTACCTACATATATCTCGGCAACAACTGTAAGCTAAACTTCTTTTCCGTTCTTTTAGGGTCGTCAGCTATATTAAGAATGGTTGGGAAAGAAATTTTACTGAGAAATGGAAGCACTTGGTATCAAAACAACCACACGAATTGATGGTCTCTACGACCACAGCAACAACCACAAACAATGCTGCTTGTATTGTTTCTTCGGACACAGTCTGGTTACCAATAACCCAAGCTAAGGATATTGTTCCTAATTTCACAATGCAGCATTTCTTAGCCTATTTCATAGAGAGTAAAGTCAAAGAAAACGAGTCAAACGAAGATTATAAGAATGTTAGTTCGATTGCATTTGGTTTGTTTCGACATGGACATATCCAGCAAATAGAAGTCGCTTGTGAGGATGATAAAGTCTACTTTAAGTGTTTTTGCCTACCTGAAATGAAGAAAAGTTTAAGGTAAAATGTAAAACTGACTTTATCCAACGATGAAGTGGTGTTTGCTAGCTGCCCTTGCCCAGCTGGTAAAGGTCCTCGTGGATCTTGCAAGCATATTGCTGCACTTTGCTATGCCCTGGAGGAATTTGTTAGACAGAAATGTTCTAGAGAATTTGAAACCTGTACTTAAAGACTCCAAACCTGGAATCAGCCACGTAAAAGAAAACTTCAACCCCAAAACGTATATGGAATAGATTTTTCGAGGAAAGTGTACAACAGAAAAGAAACACTGCTATAAGCCACTTAATGATCCCAGACGCCCATGTCACAGAACTAATAATGTTCAACAAGCCAACATGGAACTTCTTGAGCTTATTAAGAAAGTGAAATCTAACAGTGGGTTGTTCACATTACTCTCAAGTGAAAAGGCTCAACAAGAAAAGCCTGAGATAATATCTCCAATCAAGGTGCATCCAGTCTCACTTTATGATATACAGGACAGGGCTAGGAGAATAAAAGACAAACTAAGAGTAACTGATCAAGAAAGAGATAAAATAAAACAAACAACAAAGTCACAAAGTAAATGCCAGGAGTGGTTTGAGCACTGAAGAATAAGAATCACTGCGTCTAAATGCAAAAGAGCACTACTTAAGCCAACGACTAGTCTAACAAAGGCAATAAGAGATATCCTGAACTATAACAATCCATATTCAAGTAAATGCATGACTCAGGGATTGGAAGATGAGGCATCCATACTAAAAATGTATGAGGAGAAACTATGCTGCAAAGCTATGGATTCAGGCTTTGTAATTTCTCAAAGCCATCCTTTCCTAGGGGCCTCACCTGATGGAGAAGTAGATGGGGTCTGGTGGAGATCAAGAGAATATTTTCCAATGGGATTTCACTCAAAGAGGCAGTGCGTAGTCGTGGTATCTGTAAATATAGCAGTGATTGGCTAGTCATCAATCCATCTCACAAATTTTTCTACCAAGTACAGCTACAGATGTTTTGCACTGGGTGTGTATGGACAGACCTTGTTTTATCAGATCTTGAGAACTGATCATCTTACATGTCAAGAGAAATGATCATTTTTTATCAGATGTCATCCCTAAACTGGAGAAGTTTTATGATTCACATATAGTTTTAGAGTTAGCATATCCAAGAATCTCTCTCAGGCTTCCCAGATTAAGTAAATTACTTGACAGACAAGTTTAAATAGATATTTTTCACAATTAATGCTACAATATGCCCTGGGATGATGAAAAGTATCATGAAATCGCGGTATCATTGAAACAAGTATTGTAAAATCAAGTTTCCACTGTATGAGGAAAATACTATTATACAGTATCATTGTAAGAAATACAGTACATTTGAATGAATCAATTCATATAATAAATATTTATTGAGGAAAAATGTTTACAAATATGAGAAGTATGGGTTACCCTAAGGAGCTAAAGAACAAAAACAGCACAGACACACCAGTATTATCACTAATGGTAGCAAAGTCCAGCAGTAAGTTGATTGCCAGTGTTGGATCAATGTCAGTGTCTAAACAACTACCTACCCAACCCTCACTAACCCAATCAAGCATGTCAGTGTTGATGTCTGGTCAGCGGAAGGGGTAGAGGCACAGTTGCTCCGATACTGCATGACATTGATCATTAGCGTTAATGTCGGCATTGGATTGTTAAAACTAAGTTAATATCTTTTTCATTTTTAAGCAAGAGCTTATACGAGCCGTCACCTATTATCGATAAAACCTGTTATAGTTTGTTTGCCACAAACTTCGTGGCCAGAATTTTTCTAATCTACTTCAAAGTCCCGTCCGGTCCCACAAGGAGTTCCGAGGGTTTAATGAAGGGCGTTCGTTTGGGACCGTTCAAAAGTTCCTGACCAGAGTTTACCTAACAATTTAATGGCGGCATTCGAATGTTAAAACTAAATTTTAACCAGAATTTTTCTAATCTTCTTCAAAGTCCCGTCCGGTGCCACGAGGAGTTTCGAGCTCAGTGGTGGGTGTGGTAATGAAGGGTGTTTCCTGGTTACTTGCAGAAGAAGTTTAAAAACTGGGAGATTTGGTTGGGGCGCTGGTCTTGTAATCTTAACGTTGCGGTTGAAATCAAGATGCGCAGTTTAAAATTCGCTGCCCATGAAACGGCTGATCACATGCATTTGTTAGAAAGTATATATGACTATGTGTATGAAATAAGAAAAGAAACCATACTATAAAGAGGCAAACACTTAAAAATACTCGGACTCATCACCCCACATTTTTTCCACGTACTAATCCTGCGGAAGTCGGCGTCTTACACAGCTGACATTAGGGACCTTAAGCATCGGACAAATCTATGACGCGGACGCGCACCATAACGGAAAAAAACTGGGAACCGGAACCTCGTCGGTCACGTCACTTGTAAACATTACGCCAACGTGACTAAAATGAGTACGCGGACGTTTCCGCGAAAGTGGTAAGTGACATGTGTGTTCATTAAATGGCGTCGTTTAAAGAGACTAGAAACTTAGTTTTGGAGAATTTGGAATGTTATCTTGATGCAGTTATTGACGAAGGCGATTTTATGCTCCTCTATGACATTAATCAGTCAAAAAATCCAGAGCTTCCACACGAAAACTACGAACCCTTTAATTTCGATGCCTTGGACGCGGTGGAGTGTGTAGCTGACTTTCGTGTCGATTAAAAAAGATATTCCAAGGTTGGCTGATACATTGGGTATTCAATAATTTAATGACCGGGAGGGTATCCGTCCGGTCATTAAGTACCAGTAAATAAGTAAAGGAGTATATGTGATGGTGCTGAAGGACTGTGTATGCTTCTGCGACGGTTTGCTTATCCTTGCTGCCTCAGTGATATGATTGCACTATTTGGACGTCCTGTTCCAGTTATAAACATGATCACCTAAGAAGTTATGAATTTTATTTACAACAATCACCAACAGAGACTAACCCAGTGGAATCAATTCCTTTTACTTACAAATTATGCATTACATTCACGTACACTGAGTAGTTTACAACAGTTGTAAAAATGTAATTTGTGCAAATTATAATCTATTCTTGCGGTTGCAAGAAACAACTAGCGATTCCCAACTACGTACGCAATTGAGAAATTATTAAACAGGAACAACACTTTAAATGAACTGAAAGCCAGCCGAAAAACAATAAATATAGGAGACGTTACTTTGCGCATTTACTCGGTAGGTTACATAACTCGGAAGTTTCGTATGGATTAGCAAGAAAATTCGAAAAGCGCTAGTTACAATAATTTACAAAGGTTTCTTTCTCCTTTCAAAACTATATATCGCTTGTTTAAACTAAGACAACAGCCATTAAAACACTAAATGATAACTAGTCTATTTTGGTAATGCCTAAACATAAGAAAAATTAAGCAAATCTTGGAGGACAAGACGAAGGGCTACCGCTCGAAACGTCAGCTTTTTTATTCGTTACGGTGACCAATTGACAATTTCAACTTAGTTGATATAAGCAATTATCTTGGAGGACAAGAAGTGCTTTTCACGGATGAATTCTCCGCCATAATTTTTCGGCACGACTAAAAAGTAAATAAACAATGGGGATCCGTTTTCGCAATAATATTGAGTGACATTGCTTTATGTTGATAAACAACATTCGTTAGAATTGATCGTGGGTTTTCTCGAGTTTTTTTCTCACCTTAAGAAAACCGCTCTACTAACTATGAGAAAACTTACTATCGAAAAATACTGTCGTTTCGACGAAACGGGACTTGCCCCAGTTTGTCATCAACAGGGCTAAAGAAATGGGAGACAAAGCTAGCGAAGGACGGGCCCGTGTAAATCTTGGCAATGGCTATTTTAAGCTTGGCGAAGTTAAGAAAGCCATCGAGCACCATGAGCGTCATATGAAAATTGCTAAAAAAGTGGCAGACAAAGCTGGAGAGGGGCGGGCCTATGCAAACCTTGGTCATAGCTATCATTGCCTTGGAAATGATGACAAGGCTATCCAGCACCATGAGCTTTATCTACAAACTTCTAAAGAAGTGGGAGACAAGGCTGGAGAGAGACGGGCCCATGGAAATCTTGGCAATGGCTATCATAGCCTTGGCGATTTTAAGAAGGCCATGGAGTGCCATGAGCGTCATCTATTAATCTCTAGAGAAGTGGGGGACAAAGCTGGAGAGGGACGGGCCTATGGAAAACTTGGCAATGGCTATCATAGCTTTGGCGATTTTAAGAAGGCCATGGAGTGCCATGAACGTCATCTATAAATCTTTAGAGAAGTGGGGGACAAAGCTGGAGAGGGACGGACCTATGGAGGTTTTGGTAATGACTAAATTGGGCTTGACGATTTTCAAGAGGCCATCGAACACCATAAGCGTCATCTAAAAATTTCTAAAAAAGTTGGAGAGAGAGCCGGAGAAGGACGGGCCTTTGGAAATCGTGGCAATGGCTATCATAGCCTTAGCGATTTTAAGCAGGCCTTGGAGCACCATGAGCGTTATCTAGAAATCTGTAGCAAAGTGGGAGACAAAGCTGGAGAGGGACAGGCCTATGGAAATCTTGGCAATGACTATGATAGACTTGCATGGCGATTAAAGAAGGCCATCGAGCACCACGAGCGTCATCTACACATTTCTAAGGAAGTGGGAGACAAAGCTATAGAGGGACGGGCCTATGCAAACCTTGGCATTGGCTATATTGCGCTTGGCGATTTTCAAAAGGTCATCGAGCACCACGAGCTTCATCTAGAAATTGCCAAAGAGGTGTGAGGCAAAGCTGGAGAGGGACGGGCCTATGGAAGTCTTGGCAATGGCTGTCATGGCCTTGGTGATTTTAAAAAGGCCATCGAACACCATGAGCGTCATCTAGAAATCGCTAAATTAAAGAGGTGGGAGACAAAGCTCGAGAGAGACTGGCCGATGGAAGTCTTGGCAATAGCTATATTGGGCTTGGCGATTTTTAAGAAGGCCATCGAGCACCATGAGCGTCATCTAGAAATTTCTAGAGAAGTAGAAGACAAAGCTGGAGAGGCATTATCATTAAATGACAGAGTTTTGAATATCATAAATTTTCTTTTAAAGCTATCAGTTTTTATAATTCCACTTTGACAAAGTATAACGAAGTCAGGGCTTACCTCCAGTCTAAGGACAAATGGAAGATTAGCTACAGTGACACCTACAATCTTACCTTTTGAAAATTGTGGCGTCTTTATTTAAGGCAAGGTCAGGTTCTCGATGCGACAGAGCTGAATAATGAGATGCTACGTCAGCGGGTATGCGGTCAACAACGCGGGCTCAAGTATCCTAGGTCTAAAATTTAGCGAAATTAGCGGAAAATAATAAGGGCTAACTTTTAAAACCGAGGAACTCTGTTTTCGTCGAAAGCACTTTCCTATTTCCATAGGTTTAAAGGAGAAAATTAATTTTTTAAAATTTTCAGGGGGTGTATCAAATATTTGGAAGTTATTCTGTAAAAGTAAAGCGGCAAGGAAAAACGACGCCTCGAAGCAACAGAATAGGAAATCAACCATGAGAAAGGACGGGCGCAAGCTATATGGGATCTCATGGAGGCAAAGAATTCGTTTAGAGAAGAAAACTTTGCTTGGTATTCCTCCTCCCTAAACTCAGCTGCTTTCAACCTTAGATCCATCCCAACGACAACAGTTTTTATAGCATCTAGTGAGCAAGAAATTGTCTTCTGGGTTATACACAGCGATAAGAACTGTCGACCTGAGAAGAAAAGAATTAAATGGCTGCGTTTCAGAAAAACAAGTCAGAGAATTCATCTCGACTCTATACTATAATGCTCTTGAAGAAATTGGTGTACGAACTGCCGTTAGTTGTGAAAATTGCTCACTTTATGAGAATGACAATCAGGGATTGACAACTGAAGGGGACCCTGGACAAGTGTCTCGCCGTGCTTCATCAAAGAGAAGCTTAGGGAAACTATATGAGGTCATCATTGCCCCTATTATTAACCTGGTTCACGGAGATGATTTTATACTCGTACCCGAAGGTCCGTTTTGTTTGGTGCCCTTTGCTGCACTGGTTTACATGAATATGCAGTATTTGTCTGAAACGTTTAGGATTCGTGTGATTCCTTCCCTGACCACTTTGCAGTTGGTAACTGATTGTCCAGAAGACTTCCACAAAAAGAACGGCGCACTACTCGAGGGAGATCCGTGCTTAGAGGAAGTTCTTTTCAATGGGAACAAGTTGTGTCAGCTATCTTGTGCAAAGAAAGAGGAAGAAGTGATCGGGAAAATCCTCGATACCACCCCCCTCATTGGTAAAATGGCAACTAAAGATTAAGTTTAAAAGCGACTCTCCACAGTCGCTTTAGTGCAAATCGCCGAACATGGTGCGATGGGAACAGGAGAAATTGCCTTGGCGCCAGACCCTACTCGTGAAAATCACCAGCCTGAATAGTCCATTTTACAGTTGTGTGCTTGGTTGCCAAGCCTTTGAATGGGAGTGAGGCTAGAGATGACCTTGCTATGATACAAACCTTGCTGCCTTTCAAATGTAAATCACTTTGTTGTCATGCTAACTAGATACAGGTCTCTATCACAACAAGGTCATCTTTAGCCTCACTCTGAATCAAAGGCTTGGCAACTAAGTTCACAACTGTAAAATGGCCTATTGAAAGACTTTTTCTAACAATGACAGATGTGTCAGAAGTTCCCATCTACGGGCAAGACTGGTTGTGATTAATTCCGTCCTCTTTGCCTTGTGGAAGATTAATGACGTGGCCACTTTCCAGTTCATGAAACATTTCTATAAAGAACTAGTGAAAGGAATGAGGGTCAGTGAAGCTCTTGACCGAACCATGCAACGTATGAGAGAGTCCGAAACATTCAAGGATGTTAAGTACTGGACGCCCTTCATTCTCATTGGGGATAATGTCACGCTACGACTGAACCGATCAGGCCAACGAGATGTAGATGCTTTTCAAAGTGAGTGAACATAAACTTTTTAATCCTGTTTTGCATATCACAAATATAGATTTAGCAATATTTAGACAACAAGCAGTTAATTAGTACCACACATTTTACAAATAATATATATAACCATAATTTTAATGAAATAAGTTTCGTTTGACCCTTAGATGAAAACGAAAGAAATATGATCCTCACACGCGAGCTGCAAGTTGAGCATTTACAGGAAAGAAGCCTCAGTAACAATGCAGGCCTCGACGGGATTCGATTGCGCGTTTCCAAGATGACAGTTTTGCGGATAAATGTTCGACTTGATCTGTTTGATCTGTTAAATCTGTTTAATTTGTATAATCTGTACGATCTGCTTTGACTAAAAGGGAAAACAACCATCTGAATAAAGGAAACTAAATGAAATAAAACAAAGTAAAAAACGACGTACGAAATTTGTAAGCCTGATATAAACGAAAAAAATTGAAACGCAAAACACCTAACTTTCGAGCACATGGTCTAGACCATAATATGCCTATCTAACCTCACCATCGCCAATTGCTAGACTTGTGACAGACTGAATGACGGCTTAATTGATTGATCGATGGACAGTTTGATTTCTTAATGTTCTATGAGTGAAGGCGCTCTGTTTTGTTTGTTTTTTTTTTTTTTCAGATATATGAAGTTAATTAAGTTAAATGTTTTTTTTTCGGTAGGTGGATCCTGTTGAAGAAGCTGGCCACCAACAAGATGAGAGTTGAATCAACCAGCTTCTGAGTTAGACTAGTCTATGAGTATACTTTGCTATTTTAAACGCATGAGTCATGGTGGACCGCGCTGTCTCCAATTCCAAATTTTATAATAATCAAGGTTTTTTGTAAATATTCGGAAACGCTTTCCTTTAAAAGCCTTTCATCTTCAGTCGCGATTAGAGAAATTGTAAGAGGAGACAATTTAGCTTTGCATTATGTGCTTAATCAAAACCAACCAGGAACTCGTTTTCATTTCATATATTGTAACTGAACAATATCATAGATCATTTTGATGAGAAATTCTCCTATATTTTAAAAAACCGTATCGTAAAAAGACTAATGTCTAGTCATCTAAATTTTTCAAATCAACCAGACGCTTTTTGAAATGTCAATTTGCAAAGTGAACTTGTTTCTCATAATTTACACGTACAAGTTGGTAGCTCAAATGTGACTTAAACGATCTAGTTTCCCAGGAGCATTTGCCTTTACTCTTCAACCCAATACGTAGGAACGTGCAGTTAAATCAGGTGTCGCACTGTCATCAAATGGCAGACTTACAGTTTACTATTTTGAATTATGAGAGAGTCCAAAACTTTCTATGAAGTTAAGTACTGTGCGCCCTTTATTTTCTTTGGGGATGATGTCACGCTGCAACTGAACCGATCAGCCCAACGAGATGCAGATGCTTTTTAAAATGAGTGAACATAAATTTTCTATTGCTGTTTCTGCATAACATAAATACAGATTTAGCAGTGGACAGCAAGCAGTATATCAGTGTCATAAATTTTTACAAATAACGTGTATAATCATAATTTTTGAGGAAATAGATTTTATTTGACCTGCAGTTGAAAATTAAGGAAAAAATGATCCTCGCAGGCGAGCTGCTTGTTAAGCATTTGCAGAAAAGAAACCTTCATAAAAATACAGGCTTCGACGAGATTCGAATCTGTGTTTCCAGATGATAGTTTTTTTAGGGCCTCATTTCTGCGATCCCTTAAGTTGCAGCTCACGTACGAGGACCATTGCTTTACTTTAACAGATATAATGTTCATCATCTCCAGTCTCTAGACTTGTTAAGATTGATTGACTGACGGCTTGAACGATTGTTTAATCGATTAATTGATTGATTGCTTTATGTTGTAAAAGTAAAGGCTTTCTTTTTCAGAAATATGACGTTAGTTAAGTTAAATGTTTTTTTTGTTTTTGGTCGGTGGACCCTGTTGAAGAAGCTGTCCACAAACCAGATGAGAATCGAATCAGCCCGCCGCCGAGTTAGATTAGTTTATAGGTGTACTTTGTTATTGTGCAAAAGCATTAATCAATTCAGAATTTTATGATAACCAAGGTTTTTTTGGTAAATATTCGGAAACGCTTTCCCTTGAAGTCTTTAATCTTCAGTCGCGATTGGAGAAATTGTAAGAGTAGACAGTTCCAGCTTTGTATTAGAAGCTTAATCAAAACCAATCAGGAAATCAGTTTTCATTTCACATTTTGTACCTGAACAATATTATAGATCACTTTGATGAGAAATTTTCGCATAATTTTAAAAAACTGTATCGTAAAAAGACCTATGGCCAGTCATCTATATTTTCAAAAAATTAAGTAGACACTTTTTGAAAAATAAATTTGGAAAGAAACAGACATGTTTTTCATATTTTACACAGACAAGTCAGTAGCTCCAGTGTGACGGAGCCGATCTAGATTAATTTCACAACAGCATTTTACTTTTCTCACTTAACGAATATGTAGGAACGTAATGTTGCATCAGTTGTCTTAGACTTAAATTTTATTTGGATATGTGTCGCGATTTCTGATCTCAAAATCTTGGTGTTAATTTTTAATGACATGATTAATTAATTTATACTTGATTTAAGTGCAAAATTGTTAACCATAAGACTGAATTAAACACGTTGCTTTGAAAGCGAAGCTTAAGTTTTTGTGGTTGTTGTTCACAGTTTGCTGTTTGAAAGCAAATACAGAAAACAAAATGATGAAGATTATTTTTAGGCTCGTTTTGGTTTATTCATTGTAAATGATGGGGTCTAAATCGTTCTTTTCCGCTTCCAAGTCCCGTCCCGTGCCACCAGGAGTCCCGAGTTGCTCTTTCTAGTTTTCTACTCCGGAATTTTCCTATACGAATCCTCAATCTGGAATCTTCCTTTGCTATTTCCCTTTTTCCACCGACCTGTTCATTTCCGATTACTTATTCCGACTACTTATTTCCGACTCTCGTTCACCCTCGTCCACTAGTTTGCCATAATACTCAATGCAAGGTGTACAGCTTAAGTTAAACTTCCGAGTTCGTGATTTTCTGGCCTTGAGCCCTAAATTGTTAGAAAAGTTGAATCAAGGTAGGCAGGGCTTATATGGAATCAATCAGCCATATTAAATGAGCTGTCAATCTTTTAGTTGTCTCTGGTCATATCTTAATAAAGGCTGATAGTTTCTATAGAAACTGTTTGGCGCTGCGTCGGTGGGAGTAACGAAATGATTTGAATATATCAACAAAGTTGAAATGGTAACGGTGGCCAATGAAATAATTTGAATATATCAACAAAGTTGAAATCGTAACGGTGGCCAATTTACCATTCCAACTTTGTTGATATATTCAAATTATCTGGTCATATCTGATTGGTTCATGCTCATATGTAATAAGTGACGTCATCCGGCTTCACGTTTTCGTGCTCTTCAAAATGACGCCTCATCTTCAAATACAAAGAAGGTTTTATCGTTTGCTAGACCATTGCTATTGAACGCATATTGTCAAAAAGGTCGATTCGATATCACATAGGCTGTTGAAATTCGCATAAAAGAAAGAAAACATTGCTGATAACAACGTGAAATGCTATGGCAACAGTTCTGGCATTGTTGAAATCGGCTGAAGCTTGTATTAGGACGGCTAAACTGATAACAAACTCTTAAAAAAATGGTTTTCTTTTTCTTGTGTGTTTCTTGATCAGATAAATTAACTTGGATTATTCTGGAACAGATTTTAGCCAGTCTGTTACAGTGATATTTGAGTTATTACAGATTTTTATCGCTGAATACTGTGCGGTGACAGTTTTAAACAAGAAGATTACTGCTTATTGTTTTGTGGTAGATTTTTATTAAAATCTCAAAGGAGGTTGAGCGGAGATTCTTCTGCTGTCAGTGCCGGGAAGGCAAGGCCGGAGAAAGAACTGAGAATTTCAAGCTAAAAGTCTTTCCTTACTCAAAGCGGTGTTGGAGGCATGTACAAGGGATGAAAATTAAAATGATCACGCAAATGTTTGCGATTTCAAGTTTTTGTTTTGCAGAGGACGGTCTCGCAATATGCAAAGTTTGAAAACGCACGTGCAGTGCTATTTTTCTTCTTAGCAGACCTTTTGGGTTGCCACGTTCTCGTTGTAATTGCATTCTTGGTTTGTTCAAGGTCCATATTAAATGAGAAACTGCAGCCAGGACGGCAACGTTGAGGAAAACATCGATTAAAAACTAAGGATCTAAATTTTTTCTAAGAAAAATATCTGCGAACGGGTGGATGGGGTTACCGCTCTAAAGACACCAGACCTCTTCTGTAGCATAGGTTAATATGCAAGCAGCCTTTAGTTCTAAATGGAAACGTATAATTTATTCGCCGTCGGTGTTCCTTACTCAGAATGCGCGCAAGTTTCAATTGTTCACGTTTTTATATTTTTGCAGAGGACGGCTAAGAAATAAACAAAATCTTAAAATGCGCGTGCTGAGGTGTTATTCTGCTCATTTAATTTTTGTTTTGCCATTGTCTAGTTGACGTTACCGTTGAGGTTTTCTCGAGGTTTCGGCTATTGTATAATAACGTGCATGAAATAATACGACACTATGGACTGGAAATAATAGTTTTTACATACTCATTTGACGAACAAAAGGTGCTTTGGGTTAAGAGGATTGTCCCAGCAGGGGCTCCCGGGTGTGACTATATCAACTGAGTTTTAACATGTTTCCATAGCAATTTAACAGGTTTGCCTATAATGCCGTGTTTGGCGAAGTCAGTCTCATCATACAGGGTGCAGTTTTGGTTTCCGTTCCATAACTTTAATCAAACCGCGGAAAGAAGCCGAGAGAAAACGGTTCAAGGAGTAGCCGAATCGTCGAAAGGTTAGAATGAAAGGAAAGAAAAAAAATTCATGTTTGGGTATTAATTAATTTATTTTTTAATGCTCTAAAAAAGAACGTGACGATACACTTAACGAAGAGTAGAATTCGTCAATTTTAAAAGAGCTTTTGATGAGTGAGTATATGAAATTGCTTGGCAGAGGAGATGCTTGTTTTTTCAAGTGCTATTATTTAGGGTCGAGTGTTGAAGCAAAATTATCTGACCTTAATTCGAGACTCATAATATTTTCCTTTTTTTACTGAAGAAATGAGAATGCACGATTCCTCCTCAATCCCGATTCAGGGAACTAAATGACGAATTTTTTTTTCACATGCACACGCTGCGTCAATGAAATATCTTTCATCGGAAAGAACGTTGAAGTGTTAGAATTTATAATGCAATTTCGTGTAAACAAATGCAGTTACCGTAAAAATGTTGTCGCTTTCTGGAATATAAGAGTTCCCTTTAAAAGCATGAATAATCATGGAAAAAGGACAAATGTGTTTATCCTGTGAAAATCTAATCATCGTTGGAATTTTATTGCTAATTCGATTCTTTTTCTCAATGCTTTCCTTCGTTTCGAGATCGCTAAGAGGAAAATTTTATCATATTATAACGAGTCTCAGTGACGTTATGTCGGTTACATGTATTTGTAGTACGGCTCTCGACCTTTGGTAAAGGTTTGATTATACACCGAATGCAAATATGGCGTCCAATTTGAGTTGCCATTGTTCTGGACTGACTAGCCTCGTCTTCACGAACAAACACAAAAGGATTATTACATGTGTGAGAGAGGCTAGTCAGTCCAGAACAATGGCAACTCAAATTGGACGCCATATTTGCATTCGGTGTATAGGGCGACAAAGTTAAACATGTTTTTTTTCTTGGTTTTGAGTGGTCATGACCTTGGATGCACTTCCTTTCCATACGTATCTTCCGCTCGATGAATAGTCAACAACTATTCACCGAAGGGGCGGTGACCAGTAGTCTTGGTGGTGGATATTTTCCGAGAGGTAGATATTGACCACTGCCTGCCTTCACTGAGGTAGTAGATACTAGCTTAAATAATATAGCTCATAAAAACGGGTTTAACCCATTTATTCTTGCTAATTATAAGATTACAATGTTTTTGGGCGCAAATCCCACGCGGAGTGCTCGAAAGTGAATAGCGAGGGATATCCGGAGTATGAGTAGCCAATCACTGCGCGCCTTCTACGCTATCTGCAGTTTAAGCATATGGTCATATTATATGGATAAAGGGGGATTCTATCAAGATGTAGCATGATAATTCGGTTTTTAACACCTGAGTTAATAATGTAAATTGGCCACCGTAAAGACTTTCTCTGTAAAGCTGACGTTTTGAGCGTTAGCCCATCGTCAGAGCAAACGGTTGTTTTTCGAGCGAGGGTTTTTCGATTGGCATGATTTACAGTTTTTTATTTTTTTTTTAGTTACAACGATTAGAGACTGGGGGAATAATGCTTGGAAGGCTGCTAGCCAGATTTCGAGGAGTGATTTGTGGTTTATTTTTTGGCTTTGGACTTGCGGTGCTTTTTGTGACATGGAGAGATGACGCTTCTTACGTTAAAGAAAATCTGATTATCGACGAGGTCGGTGAGTGATTTGATTGCCAGAGATGATATAACGTTCAGATTCTGAAATAAACATACAACTTAAAAAAAAAAAGAAAAAAAAGGCAAATAAACGCCGAGTGTCATCATTATCTGAAGTAAATGCTTTGTTCTTAGACACAAATATTCTCGTCATAGCATGGGATCAAGTTACCGAGAGGAGGACAAAAGTTTAAACTAGCTTTTTCTAATCAATTTTTCATCAAGGTTTCATCCATTTGTATTTCTGTTTTCCTTTTTGTAAACCGGCTGGTCTTAAATCATGAAGAGCTATAGGCACATTTATTTCAAATTCATTTTCTGATTGATTATTAACCCCAGCCAGAGTAAGTTAGTTTCCAATTTTGACGAATCGTCCTACTACGCCACACTTTTATCAAGATCATGAGCATATCTCCCATCAGTAGAGGTTTTCTTCTAACCTTGCCTACATTTTTGTCTTCCATTCAAATAAAGGAGGAGGCAGCCGGGTTGATTCTACATCGTTGATTACACACGGTGAAAACAGCGACCCAAAAGAACTCTTTCTCACTGGACCAATAGAAAACAGCAGAACAACCACAGATGATGGTACAAACTTTTGAATGCTACCAGTACTACGTTTTTACAACTGGAAAAAATTATACTTGTCTTCTCAAATTATATCCAAAGTTATGCCAGCTCAGTACGTCTATAAAAGCCTACGTTGACGTACAGAATTTCTCACAGTCTTGACAAATGTTAAACACCCAATTTTACTCTTTTTCTAGCTTTATCGATAAGAGATGTTTCCCCTTGCTTCGCGCTTCGTGCCGTACTCTGTAATAGTGTCTTTGACTATAGTTGATCTTGTCAGGTTTGTTGTAAGTTTCGTTCAATGTGGTGTCCTTCGCAACCTTCAGAATAATTCCCAGTTTTTTTCTTTTTTGATAACTTTTGTTTACTAGCTCTTTTTGTCTCAATGGTTTTATTTTTCTTCAGATGGCACAAACTCACCGAGCGACTTGTACAAAGCTTATGATCACGTGCACAGTGTCCTGTTTTTCATTGGTTATCCGCGTAGTCGTCACAGTCTTCTTGGCTCCTTATTGGATGCTCATCCACACATGGTGGTTTCTGATGAGGCAATGGCTTTTCCACGATGGATAGGGGGTCTCAAAACTTGGCTGAATGGCTCGATACACGCATTTTACGATACGTTATTTGAAGCTTCGCAGCGCGCAGTTGCCCAGGGGAGACGCTCGCGTGTATTTCAAGGAAGTGTTGTGAATGTGACTTCTTCATATGCGTACTATGTACCAAATCAATGGCAAGGCCAGTATGATCAGTATATCGAGGTCAGCTGAAAGCAATTTGGTTTTTGTTTTTTTATTTATTTGTTGGTTTGCTTTTTCGAAAGGGGGGGGAGGGAGAAAACGTTTCGACCGGCAATTGATCAATTCAAGGTCAGTTTTTTTTCGCGGGGACCCAATGGTTGGGAAGTCAAGCAAAACCAAATCACTATTAACCACCAGGTGTTAGGGACTGGCTGCGCGGTCATTATTTATCGTTTAGGTTGGATAATCAACCTAATCCCCTCTAGGGCTGCTCCGTAGTATTATCATGACCACCCCCATTACCTCATTGGCAGTTAATTGGCTGTCAGTCTACCACAGTCCCCCTTAGACTCAGCTGGCAACGACCGACCCTCCCCTCCTCCTAAAAGCCATGAGATCCTCAAAATCCTCCACTCCCTTCCCCATGCGATAAATAATAACTGATCCCTTTGTTACTTTAACAGCATTTTATGGTATACCGATAGAGAGAAGGGGCTCTTTAACTGCACTGATTCATTCAAGTTGAGTTGCAAGCAACTAATCGAATTTAGAGCCACCCTATATTATTTTATACAGGTAATCGGAGACAAATCAGGTGCCTTTACAGCGGGAGCGATGAGAAAAGACAACGCCTTGGATGCAGTCCGCCTCTTAGAGAAAGCTGCGGACGTAAAGGTGAAGTTTGTTCATGTTGTGCGAAATCCATTCGACAATATTGCAACCATGGTTCTGCAAGATGCGAGGGTCAAAAAAAGGGAAACGGGTAAACGCAAAATGAAGGTATGTGCAGTTTATTGCGCAAGTAAATGCGATTTGTCAAACTACGAAGCCTCAAGACACGATCATGATTTATCGTGGGAAGGGGGGGAGGGGAGTGACGAGCGGAGTATTTTAGCTGTGCCTTAATTAAATTCTCCCGGGTCCATCATTAAGGCGTGCGTATAGTTTTCTTATGATCTTCTCTCCTTGGCAGTCAATTTTCTTTAGTTTCCCCTACACTCTGTCTGAGACGATTAATGCCCCCTTCGTTCCTCCTGAAACCATTTGATTCCCCCAACATTTTCCTTCCCCCCCCCCCCCCCCAAAAAAAGAAAAGTTAAGGGAAAAAAGTTTGGGGCTATTAAATTCACCAAGCAAGGGCTTTTTTTGTCATATTTTCAGGCAATTTACTTCAAACAAGCCTTAAAATTCAATTGGATGTTTTATTGTTGCTTTCTCACTGGTTGGGATAAAGTTGGGATTTAGAGCAGTTTAAGTAACTTGATGCCTTAAGAATAAAGTGCACTTCTGAGAACCAATCATATCTCAAGGATCAACAGTGAATTGAAAATGGATGTCATAAACTTGGAAAACGGTCCCCAACCATGATAGCCCTATTTTAGCCATGAACTGGTATTTTACACGTTGTATCTCTATCCGTTATCCACAGGTTGGAGCTCCTTCTATACTGGACGAGAGTATAAATCGTTATTTTGGCTGGGCAGCAGGTTGTAACAAAGCCAGGCAAGCGTTTCCAGCTAGTGTTATCGATATTCCAAGTCTGGAAATTGTCAAGAATCCTGCAGACACTCTAAGAAATATCTGCAAATTCCTGGGCATCACTTGCTCAGAGCGTTATATAGAGGACTGTGCAGCCACTGTAGATCCAGTTCCATCAATGACACGTGACTTTATTGAATGGACCGCTGAACAAAAGAACCGCGTTTACGAAGAAATGAAAAAATACTCCTTTTTTGATAGTTATTCATACGATCAATGAGACATAATCATAGTAAACTGTTATATTAAGGGCTAATGATGTCTTTATCAAAATTAGAATATATTATTATATTGTACTAAACGAAACATTAAGAGATTATAAGAGATGACCTTTTGTTTTTGATTCTTCTACTCCAATTCCCAATTTCCGATTTTTTAGTTCCGTTTTTCTATTTCAGATCCTCCATTTTCGATTCTTCATTTCCGATTCTCTTTTTCCGATTCTCCATTTCCAATTCATCTCTCGATACTTCTTCTCATTTCTTTTTCCGATTTCCGTGCCGAAATTGTGTATTTTTGAGAGCTAAGCCATTGCATATTAACGCAGATTTGCATACTATACCATGATGTCAATCTTTAATTCTTTGGTCAACACGTGTGGAAATCGTCCGACACAACGTTCAGTGGGAAGGGTATTTTTATGGCGCTCTGGATATAACGAGTCGCTGTTTAAGAAAACTACATCCAGCCAGTTTGATTGAGAAAATGAGAGTGTTACAGCCATGAATTCTAATTCGTGACGGAAGTTATCAAAGATTCGTAACGCTTTCGTCACGACCAAGTAACAATCACAATTTCAAATAAAATCCTTTGTTTTAGTATCCTTTCCTACAAGCTAGGCTCCCAGTATTGACAAACAGTTTGTGACCTTACAACAAAGTATATTCGATCTACGTTTCGCTTGAATGGTCGAAAACACCGATGAAAGCAGGTTTGAAGAATAGGAAAGTGCATCAACCATCGCCAAAACCCGTTCTTTTAACTTAATTCATTGCTGGATATGTTTCACCGAGTTTTAGAGGACGGCCATGCCACCATCATGACAGTAATGTTTGAAGAAAATCCATCCGAAATTGCAGTTAACGATGGACTTGCGCGATCGAGACACAAGCCATGCAATTCTCTCGTTCTGTCCTCCTTTTTTTTTACGACAGCGAAAAAACCCCTCAAAGGGTCAAGATGTGAACGTTCTCGAGAGAACCATTGCTCAACTGCTTGAGCATATCTATAATAAATCAACAGCGTTTCAAGTTATTTACAATCCTTTAATAAGTTGTCAATCTTCGCACTTTCGAGGTAAAGTGGAGAGAACAATCTAGAATTGAAAGTGTTATGCGATAATGTAAACATAGGACGTTTTTCGCATACTGACACAACTAAGTGGTTGATTAATGTAAATATTGTTTACAAATTTTGTATTTCCATATTTTCGATCTTAGTTATCATGTTCAATGATCGAAATTATTAAATGATAATAATAATAATTATGATAATAGAAATATTAGTAATGATAAAATGAGGTAACACACATCTACCAGGGTAGACTTCAATCATCGAAGGCACAACTAATATTTGCGCTTCGAAAAATCCTCACTCGAAGGAGAACCCAATATATTTCCCCCGAAAAACAGAGAAACACAATAGGAGTTATAATAAAACAAACGGGGATAAAAATGGCTCAGGATGACGAAGTTAAGACCAGACGGGCTCGAAAAAAAAAATTAAATTTTTCCTTGATAACTAGCGGTCTCTTTGCTAAGAATTTATGAACTGCGAGTTGCTATCATTGCGCGCCCAGGGACTGTGAATCCGGGCGAAACACCATTCTGGTCGAAAGGTAAAAAGTGTAAATCCTGATAACTACCCATTCGTTCGTAAAAACACGAAGAAGAAGGCCATTTAAAGTCTGCTTGAAACACCAATTCTGTTCCAATGTATACAATTTGAAAGTTCTGCTCTTTAGAATTGATGAAGTGCACTTGAAGTATGTCATGTTGAACTGTAACCTCCACTAAGTGCGTGGTAACCTTGTTTGATAACAAATCTGAAATGTTTACGGAATAGTTTCCAATGTAAGGCTTCGGATCCACTGGAAATTTTGATGATCTCTCCAGTTCGACTAGAGTTTGGTTCATGATTGGAAGAAGAATTTTATAAATGTCGTGAATCATTCGACTAGATTCTCCTCCTTGGATAAAATGAATTGCGCTTATGAACAGATTTATACCCAGCTGCAACTCAGGAACGACCGAGAGGTATGCTTCGTACGAGTCAATCGCTCCACCCTTTCGCCGAACTACAAAGTGTTCCTGGAGTTCCATCTCCCATGGAGCCCCCCATATAGTGGTCCCGTCCGGAGCAATATCCGCGGGGGATATCATTTCCCAGAGCGATGCCGGACGGAATAAGGTTTGTTTTGACGGTTGTGTAAGCATCATGCCGAGCTTCGTCATGTCCTCGAGTGTTGAATACATTTGGCCAGCAGGTGCAACCCAATAGATATTCATGAAAGCCATTTTTGTTCCGTTTTTAGAATAAGGAAATGCCATGTTTTCCTGCACGTTCGCTGTGATCTCAAATCCGGTGCGTGTCATATTTAAAGGTTCTAGAATGCTCTCTTTCACCCAAGTCTCAAAGGTTTGATTCTTTAGAAGTTTCTCGGACAGCAGTCTCCCTAGCAAGGCGTATCCAAGGTTGCTGTAAGACGGCATGGTTCCTGGGGGCAAGATGAGACTGCGGTTCTTAAGAAGTTGTAACTGCTCTTCTGAAGTATCATTACGGCATATAAAGAAACATGGTGCCTCTCGAGGTAACCCCGCCATTTGACTTGTTATCTGTCTTATCGTCACGTTTTCTCCATTGAAAGGGTTTTGAATGTAAAATTCAGGAGCGTATTTGCTTAACGGATCGTCAAGGGAATCTATCAGACCTTCTTCGTAAAACTTGTATACCATAAGGACTACGAACACTTTCGTGACGCTACCAATTCGGTAAATTGTTTGATCGTCAGGTATATCTTCGCGTTTTGCGACCTTACTTCCTTTATGAAGACTCCACAGAGTACGATCCTGGTAGAAGATATTGGCCGATATTGCAGGAAGCTGTGCTTTCGTGTTAACGCGGGAGCTGATGTAATCAGTGATTTTATTCAAACCCTTAGAAAGCTGTTCCGGTAGTTTCTTAGATAAGGGCATTAGCTTAACTGGTGTTCGAGGGCATGCTGCACCATACGTATCCGGTTTGCTGCTCTCCGAAGGAGCTTCTTTATAACCATTTCCACACTTTCCACATTCTTCATCATTTTTCAAGACCTGCCAAAGGAACAAGGCCGTCATGACGACTGCCATAATACACGCTACCACCGCAAAAATCCTCCATGCTCGGGTCGAACGTGTGTATCTTATCTGCATCGATTCCATCACAAGATTTTCCACACTGCTCATAGTGTTTCGGCATGAAAATAAATCTTAAAACTTTTGTGCGCTGTTATTTACCCAGACTGAGCGCTACCTTCGATATAGCTTCTTGATACTAATATCTTGGGTTTTTGTGTTGTGGTTATCAAACCACTTGCGTCGTCAATACGACATCCGCACGGAAAATTAACAGAGCGGTAAATTATGCTAAGGTTCAGTTACTGTGTACACCATGGTCTGGGCCTGTAACCGATCGAAGTGAATAGATTATAATGCGATTTCATGTCTCACCTGTTCTTATTATTGTCACGTTCTCAGATGTAAATACTTCTCATCAACATAACAATGCACCTTAACATGGGAATTAAAGCGACGCTGTATATTGTCTTTCATCATATGAAGTCTTTTCGATAAGTCAGCTCGTACAATTCTTACAAAAGAACACTGCGTTTTATAATATTATGGTTTTTTTGCTCTTATGCAAAGCGCATTTCAAAATAGTTCATCATTCAACGCATTTTATGGTTCACAGTACATAATAACTCCCACACTTAGCGGTCATAATCTGTATGTTTATATAGCTTGTGTACAGTTGCCCATAGAAGTATTGTCACAAAAGATTAAAATAAACATACCCGGGAGATATTGACAAGTTAGGTTTTCTAAGCCAATATGGAAATATCCAAAGCCGACCGAGCAAACTAAAGTCTTGAGCAATCTAGCAAACTGAGATGATTAAAATCGTGTCCTCGACCTTTTATCAGCAATGATGATATCTCAATTTTCTTCCTTTTCTCTCTAAGTATTAGTATTGTCATTTATTATTTTTCTCCTATCGAGACGTTGACAGAAGTATAATTTTTTTTTGTGTCACTTTTTTCTGGATCGACAGGAGCGATTCGAATTTTTAACATTCACGCGACTAATTCTGTGACCCAACAAAGTAAGCGGCTTACCATGGCAGAATTTTTCGAATGCCTTTGGAAATATTTCGTTTTCAGTCCACCACACTCGTGCTATTTTTTGGAATGGAAAAGTATAATAACAATATTGGAAATGAGCAAATGTTTACTTACACTTGGCTCTCTACTAGATACAGGTCTAATTAATAAGGTCTAGAATAATTACAAAGAGGTTATTGAATCAATACTGAGAGCAGTCTGACCGTGTGAAAGCTCCGTTCTAGAAATTTTAGTCTGGCACAAGATGCCCAGATTTATTTAAAAAAGCCGCCACCTCGACTCACATTAAAAATATTACTGCTTTCCAAATAATATTGCAGTGTTTAATTAAAGCTTGTTTTTAAGATTTTTATGGGAAACGTTGAGTTTACGTATAACGGTCAATACAAATATACTTTAACTACGCGAAAAAATCGGCTGAAACTTGAGCTGATATCAAAAGTTTGATTGTTCCCTTCGTCATTCGCCAAAACAATCGCTATTTCTGATTTAACAGCAAAGAAACGGAACTCTTCGGTCACAAAAAAGACACATGGACACATCGTTGGGTGTAGTACTGCAACACAAGCGGAAAAATATGTAAAACTTGATAAGCTATTTCAAGTTAGTTGTCAAAATAATTGACCTTGGCTTTTTCAAAAGTCGCGTTCCAAACAGGAAAATTTTCCAATTTATTCAAAACAGCCATGGGTTCATTTGCATTATCACCAAAGTCAATAACACGTAAAAGAAGTCATGTTTTTCGGGTCTTGTTTCTTGTACGAGTGATCAGCTTAATTATTTCTCCGCACATAATGAATTGAATAGATTATTCAGAGAGGCCTAACTGATATGCGTTAACAGTTATTTCAATGAAACCAGTTATAAATTCGGACTACTTCTTGCAAAAATGATGCCTATTTCGATGCATACACGACGTTACTTACACGACCATGAGTGAGCAGTCACTTGGGAGCTTGAGCAACGACGACGGCAACGAAAACGTCGTGTCGAAATCTAACTTTTCCTTTTTGTAACTATTTTTCGGTTATTCCGATGTGTTTCACTTGGAAAATGGTGGTGAACTATTCAGGGACTATATCACTACGAACGGCGTTAAAGTAAGGAGAAAGAAAGAAAAATTAACCGTCATGCGCTCACGTTCTCGAGAAAACTTAAGTTTGGTTATTTCACGTTGTTGTTTTGCTGAGAACGGCAAAGAAATGTACCAAAATGTTAAACGCACGTGCAGGGCGATTATTTTTGCTCATTAAGCCTATTGTTTTCTGCCGTTCTCGTTGCCGTCGCGAAAGCTCCCTATTCTTTAGAAGAGGGGGCATGGGACTTGCGTATGTGCGAGCAAGAGAGGGACACGTGAAGATTTGGTGAGTGTCCTCCTTACACACTTCTCGTTGTACATGCCCATAAGGTACTCTTTTGGTCTTAAGTGGAATAAGCAGGCCAAGAGATATCTTCTTTTGTTAAACATGATGTAACTGAGGGCTTTTATGATGCGGCTTTATTTTAACCATCTTGTTCATCATATTAATATGCTGCCTTTATCATATAAGGGGCAAAATTACTGAATTGTGATTGGTCAAGACAGAGGGCATTTTTTCTTAATTTTTGTAATTGCCCCGGGAAAAATTACTTGAAAATGATTGGCTGAAAATCGCTTGGCAACAGCTGCCAAGGTAAAAAAATTCTGTTTGTTTTGTAACAATGGCGTCCCGTTTTGCGCGAGATCAGTTAGAAAACTTTTTGCCCCTTATATTATAAAAAAGTAATCACATGGTTCCTCGTAAAATTAAGGATTAATATCACTTGTATTTTCGGAAGTTGCAGAAATTGCCCGAGTCGCGCAGCGACTCGGGCAATTTCAGCAACTTCCGAAAACACGTGTGATATTAATCCTTAATTTTACGAGGCCCCGTGCGATTACCTATATAATCCTCGAAACACGGCTTCGTAGAATGTTATTAATGCAAAATTCACATGAGGCCATAGGCTACATTTCTCGTGAAGACTATATTATTTGCATTTACGACATCTCACGAACATCTTGATTCGATAACTGAGCTAATTGATATCACAGAGTTGTTTTCATCTGAAAACGTTAATATCTGCTGGCTTGTCCTGTTGTTTTGCTCCAAACAGAGAACAAAATAATTCATTCCTGTAGAGAAAGGTAAAGGAACACGATTGTTTGTGAAATAAAAAGGAGCTGATATATGAGCAGGAGAATCAAGCGGTTGCCAGAAATGGAAGCATGAGAAAAGAGAGACAAACAATCCAGAAAATGAACAAGTAAAACCAAAGAAAATTCATCTTTATACAAACCTTGAAGAGTCCGCCATGGTTCCTTTCTCTATAGGAGCCATGAAGCTTACAAGTTTTCCGTGAACATCATATCTGTGTGCAACAAGGAAGAAGATGATTACGTCCATTATTAGACTAGATAATCGGTCGAAAATTGTCGCAGTTAGTGCGCTTTTTGACTGAATGTCAAAAGGCCAAACGAAATGAAAAGGGCCAATCAGAAGAAAGGGAAATAATTTATAAGAAAGAACCAATGAAAATTTGCCGCCAAAATGAGTGCCCGCGCGCGGGAAAACGCGGGTGCGCGATCGCTTAAAACCGGCGCGAGTTTTTACAAGCAATCACAGAGCGCAATGGTGATGAGTAAAACCACAGAAAAGCCCGACCACTTTCGATAACATTCGTTTGAAAAATGAGGTGATACTTAAAAAGAGAAACTTTAGGCATGTTATTCTTCGCGGTTCTAGAGTTAGGACTCACCGAATTTTTCTGCCTTTACTGGCCTTCGTATCTACTTTCTTTTTCACTTTTCTTCTTAGTTTTTGAAGCGCTAGCCACTGTCTGAAAGCAAAGAGCATCACCGTTAACATTGAGAAATTTTTGTTTGAAACGAAGTCTGCAGTTACCGTGTCAGACCCGAGAACAGGTCGAATATATAAGATAAGAAATTGCGATTGGCTGTTGACCAATGCGACTGAACATTTAGCATACAAGAAGGATGCTACAATATCATGAGAAGCCGACAGCAGGTGACCATCTTTTAGCTCATTGTCAAAGGTTTCGACGCACGCTTGAGAAATTAATTCTGTTCCAAAGAAAAAGTAAGATCACGTGTGGTTTCCAGCAAGAAATTACACCGCGTTTTGACGATTTGTTATTTCTTTAAGTAAAAAAAAGAATAAAAAAAAAAGAATAAAAAAGGAATAAGTTAATCAATGGTATAGGACGAGTATGAAAATGGCGATCAATATTACCTGAGGTGGCGATTTTGAAAAAAAGTAAGTGTCAATTAGTAGTTCACTGTTGTTCTTACCTTCCCATCTCAATGGGATTATCAGTGTTTCCACCGGTTCGTTGCTCTATAAATTCCCTTAAAAGCTGTTAATTAAGAAAGAAATAAAATATGTTACTACACAACAGCACTGCGAACAAATAGTGAACGAGAAAAATACGAAGAAAAATGAGGCAAGAAAGAACGGAAAAAGCCAATCATATTATTTGTGAGGAAAAATGTTTATTTCATCGCATGGTTCAGTTACTATTTGTAGATAATTATTTCCTCTTAATTGAAGCTAAAGGAGTAGGAATTACTATGAAACTTGTCTTGCAATAAAGTTCTAGATACAGCCAAGACAAGGGAAGGTTTAGTTACCTGATGGTAAAAATCATCATCGTCAAATATTTCCTCATCGTAGTCTTTTAAATGGAAGTCAGACTGTTCCTGCAAGCAGCATCACACAACAAATACAATCATCAGCTTTGTTTTTCTTTAAAACGTTCCTATGATTGATGGACACCTGCTCAAGTGCATGTGTTGATAAAAAACAGACTGCAGTATCCATAACAACCAAACCTTGTTGGAGTCCATATCTTGGATTTCCTCTTTTTCAGACTTTCCCAATACTCTGTATGGGGTCCTTTTGAGTTGGGTTCGTTTTACAAGACGGCTTTTATCAGATAAAATCTGAAATTAAAACAAAAAAGGCAACTGTATTGGTTTAAATAATTTTCAAAGAGCTGGGCTAACACTGTTAACAATGTTCTCTACTGCGAGGATCGTGCATCATACGTAATGTTACAGAAGTAAAAAACATGTACTTTAATTCTCATCTTATTCTACAATAACTTACATGATTTATTTGAGCTACTGCTGACCGGTCAAAAGAACCAAAAGTCTGAAGAAAGGTAACATAAATATAGTTAGTTACAAAATGTTCATACAAAATATACGTGTAATGAATAAAAAGTGAACAAACTTATTTCACTGATTGGCATTCTACCGACTTTGCAAATGGGTTATAAAATATTAAAAGAAAAAAAAATACAACAAAGAGCTATACCCTGAATAAAGTACTCTTTCGTCAAACTAAAACATAATGTTATCACACATGTAAATCAAATAATAATTATTGTAACTGTGGTGAAAATATAGGTACCTTGCTGTTAATTTTTCCAGATGCCAATCGTGTTTTCTCACTCCATTTTGATATTGTAGCATCTCTGAAACCCTTAAAGGCTGCATGCCGCTTGGAAATACATTCTGCATATTCTGATGTTGCCTAGGAAAGCAAGGAAAACAAATTGGGCACCTAGATCTTAAAACAAATTTGGGAAAAAATTTAACAGAAAAGCTACATGTATAGGGCAGTTTTATTTGTAAAGCTCTTGGACCAATACACAAGGGGCTTTAAAAAATGGCACTTCAGCCAAGGCAAACTGACATTCCTACTTCAGTCTACCTTTTCGTAATTGCTGTAATTTTTATCGAAATAAAAAAACAGATTCAGGCAAAAATGAGTCTTAAAACTGTAGTTTCATTTGTTTTTCCCATGATTTCAGGAGCCTTGTATGCAACTGTAATCCTTACACTATGAAAATATCATGTAGAAATCAAACTAGTTTGAAATCATTTTAACCTGGATATTGTTTAAAACTACAAGGCATCAAAATCTATACGTATATGTAAATTGTGCTCTCAATGTATCCAAAATCACTTTCTAACACACTGAAATTGAAATCCCAAAGAAGAAAAACTATTTAAGATATAATTCCATTTCCTTACTATAAGAGAGTGAAATAAAGCTTAAATGTACGATGCAAGACAATAGCAACCGGTATTCTATACAGCATTCAGCAGACAACAGTATGAGCATTACTTCTTTTTTCACCTAGCTTTTCTGATAATGTCTGCATGTTTTATTTTCCTTGTAACATTAAGCTGCAAGGGGTACATGACTGTGTACAAAGTTCCTGTTGAAGTCTTCCATATGATGGCTAAAAATAAAGGTGCACAGCTTTGTGATTGATGCATATGTAGGTGGTGTACTTAGTACACATGCATCAAAAATACCATATTTTTTCACTTATAAGGCGCACTCAGTTATAAGATGTACCCTAACCTTTCGAAGATGATTGTAACAAGTAAGCAAAATGAAAATTATTTCACCTAAATATCTTGTTATAAGATGCACCAAGAATTTCGAAAAATTTTGTTGACCACATAAGCTGTACTTACAACAATTTCCTTTCAAAAGTTACTAATTACGGTATGAAGTTACAGCACGAAGCCTGGATGGTTAACAGCCCGTTTACCTACACACCTTCTGGAAAGAAGCGAGCGCCCAGTGAAGAGATGGTGTTGCCATGGAATGATCGAGCATGTAGCGAAATCCCAGTTGATTTGATTATGAGATTGCTCAAGTCCTATAGCATCAACAATGCTCTTTATGGAACTGAAGATTTTCAGTTTGGGACGACGAGGAAGAAGAAGCAGAAGAAGCAGAAGAGCCAATTGACAATGAGTTCGAGACAGACAGCAAAGCCGAGGACGATGAGTAGCTGAGCTCAGCCAAGCTTTCAAACAAAAGGTTCTTTTCAGAGCCACCCCGGTTCTACTTAGAACCACCAAATCAGGTAAAGTCAATGATCAACAATGTTTGTCTGTTGTTTATTCATTTACCGGTATTAATGAGCAGATTTTGATTGAACAAGCATAATTATTTTCTCATAAAAAATGGTGTGCCTGGTAAGTGAATAAAATGCCATTAATAGTAACCTTACCAACTCGTGTTTCCTTTTTGCTGGAAGCTTCAAGCTACCCTCTGCCTGTTTACCATTTACTTGATCCTTATTGGTAAAATTATCACCCTCCTCATCATCATTATTACTCTTTTCATCTTCTGTATCACTGGGTATTTCTTCATCCACATCACTACCTTGACCGGTGCTTTTGCTCAACTCCTTTCCTGGGTATAAGATGTCCTTTGTGTCTGGATTTTGGTCCAGTAGCTTTTCTTGTATCCACAGAAGATTTCCAAGAAGTTTTGCCACTGATTTTCTCCCTGTAAATAAATGTACCCTGTTAGATGTCAGGTAGTTTATTATAAGGCTCCTGTGGTGCACTAATTATTAGTAAGAACAACAAGAACAGTACCTGTACATGTACCAACTGCAGAATGATGTAAAAGAACTGATTCCAAGTAAGATGATCGTGGAAGGTTTACCCTTTCACACTCAATATCTTGTTAATAATTCTCCTTACTGCCTGTCATAAAATTCTTTGATATTACCTTGGAGAATTTGGTATTAGATCAACTAAAAATCCCCTAATTGATATTTTCCTTTATTCTTGTAACTTTTCTGCTTGATATTGTATTAATATTAAAAGGAGAATTTCTGTCTTGGAAAATGCTTATAGTTGCATTTAAAGTAAGATACAGAGTAGCTGGTCATTGAATAAGGACAGAATACAGAAAGCAATGGAAGAGTGACTGTCCCCAAAATGAGCCAGTCGATGAATATAGTGACAATAGTTACAATATATGCCAGCCTAACTATTCAATTTTTTACAAAACTCAGCAGTGGTAGCAAAAGGGATCAAGGTATAAGAGAGGGGTACAGAAGTAATAAGAAAACAGAACAGTTTTCTTTTACCTTCTTTGTATGTGTCTTTAAGGTTCTTGTCTCCAGAGAAATTTAAGGATGCATGCTGGTCAAGCTGTGGGAGTCTGTTGCCAATCAAAAGAGCCTTCTGTAATCGAATACGCATCTCAAGGAAACTATCCCACAAACCTAGGAAAAAAGCATGAGATAACTTTGCCAAAAAATTTAACACCTATTTAAAAAAAAAAATATGAGAAAAGTCAGAGAGAGAAAATAATGGATTTAAGTCTGAGCATATAAATAAATAAATAATAAATAATGATTTAACAATGGACATCCACTGGGTGGCTATTCTTGTCCACTGTTCCAGATCGAATTGGAATTTAGAATGTTGGTTTTTGCGGAGGGAGGAAAACCGGAGGACCCGGAGAAAAACCCTCGGAGCAAGGAGGAGAACCAACAACAAACTCAACCCACATGAGACGCCAGGTCCGGGAATCGAACCCGGGCCACAGTGGTGGGAGGCGAGTGCTCTCACCACTGCGCCATCCCTGCTCCCCATATCTATGCTACCAGGGTGAATCCACTTGATACAAACGTGACTAATGTATGGAACTGTTTTAATGTCAACATGGTGAGAAGAAACATGTTTTGCAGATTAAATTTGTAGCCAAAGTCATCAATTTGCACAACCTAAGCAACAGTCATACTCAAGTAATTTGAATATATCAACAAAGTTGAAATGGTAAATTGGCCACCGTTACGATTGTAAAAGCTGACGTTTCGAGCATTAACCCTACATTGGAGTGTTAGCCCTTTGTCGAGCGTTAGCCCTTCGTCGACCGTTAGCCCTTCATCAGGCGTTAGCCCTTCATCGAGCCCTTCGTTTCGCTCCGATGAAGGGCTAACGCTCGAAACGTCAGCTTTTATAATCGTAACAGTGGCCAATTTACCATTTCAACTTTGTTGATATATTCAAATTATTTCGTTACCCCCACCGACGCAGCCCCAAACAGTTTCTTTAGAAACTATCAGCCTTTATTCATACTCAAGGTCAAGAAGAGCACAATATTCATCTGGAGGAAATCTACGCAGAATAAACATGCATATATGTGCTTATGATTTAACTCTTCATGTTAAATATAGCTAATAGGCTGTACTGTTGGTAATAGACTTGATTTATAAGGAAAGGTAGAGAAAACAACAATTCTGCAGTATATACTGGAAATTTCCTGACAATACACAATCCATTGCAGCTGTAACTGTGTGTTCAAACTTGGGATTGAATAAATCAATTAGGATTGAGTTTCTTTTGGGAATTTACAAGTAGCTCAATAAGAGTGGAACACCATTAAATATCATGCACTCTGAGGTCTAAAAAAATTATCATTAAACCCTATAACGAAACAAATTATTATTATTATTATTATTATTATTATTATTATTATAATTATTATTAAAAATATATATAGGTATGTGTAGTGTTTTTCTTTTTTGGGTGGCCTTTTGTAAGGGAACCCTTTCCTGTTTTCTTGGCCTTCCCCTCAGCTTTGTATATGTGTTAAGTTTGTTGAGAAAATGATTAAAGTAAAGTAAAGTAAATCTGTTGGATTCCAAACCAGTCAGTTTCATTAACAATTTTGTGACTTACTAAGCTGATGCTTTGCAGCTGTTCCTTTCTCAATGTCTTCCTTCAGACTTGTTGAAGAAAACTGTTGAATGGTATTATTACCCATGTCATCTTCATCTTCTTCAATATCATTATCACTTTTACCACCATCTCCGTTTATGTCTGAATCATCGCCAGACCCAGCAAATTCTTCGTCACTTTCATTGTCAGTTCCTGAATGTAGACTGTCTTCCCCATCATTATCAATATCCTCATCATCATTATCATCGGAAAAAGTAACACGTTCCACTTCATCTACACTTCCTTCCGTATTGTCTTCCTTACTGTCAAGATAATCTTCATCTTCTGGTATTTCAACTCCGTTTAAATCATCTAATCATCAGCAAGGAAATTATATTTGAAAAAAGAAACCTTGTAAATGTTAAAGGATAAGCCTTTGCGTTTAAGGCACTTTTTACCCTATCAGACTACACTTTCTACCCATTTACTGGCCTAATAACCCCAATCAAACCCTTGGAGAGCCTTATGTGCATACGTATACCAGAGTGTTTCGCATGCTGCTTAGCGAGTTACTGTCTCAAAGTTATTGGCTACACTACGAATTTACCTTATGTATATTCTTTCTTCTCATTTAACGCAAAGGTGGACCAAACGTGATCGTCAAGCACGGAGTTATGCATGCACGTGCTCATTTAAGCTAACATAGCACGAGACCACCTGGTCTTAAACTTTCATAACTAATTGGCTTCCATAGGGAGTTTTTTGGTACCTCCAGAATCACTTTCAGATTCCTCTTCTTCGTTATCTTCCTCCTCTTCGCCTGAACCAGCGACGTGTTCCCGGGAGGCTTCAAGTTGAGCCCGTGAAATCTTATGCCCGGCATACTTCTTGTCGACATCTTGCAACAAAATGGCTGTTTTCTTACGTAAATTACTGGCGACTGAGGTTCCTTGATCTTCAAAGTCTTCGCCATCGTTCGCATTTTTGATTGTTTGTGCTCTCGTCACATCAAATTCGTCTTCATCCAAATCAATACGACTTGGTTCTGGATTCGATAAAGCACGCAGTTGCTCGGCTAAAGACGCCATGTTGGATTCGGCCGTAGCTTGGTACCCTGGCCTTAGTATAGAGTTCATGGGAGAATTGAAACTAAACTACGGAAGAAAGGAAGTCATTTAATTACACATTTCCTTGCTCGATGAAAATATTCTGCTAAAAATTTATTTCGGTACTTTCAGCAAGTCCATTTCACAATTGAGTAAGTTCATATTCTATTTTAATGAGAAAAAAACCGATTTAAAGAAAAAAAACACCCTTGAAATCGAAACATCACCAGCCGGACCCCTGCAGGTAATATTTTGGAAAATTCATGACGTATTTGTTGTGATTCCAAGATCATCGCTGTAGAAATGGCGGTCGAACAAAGGGCTTCTCCTGTCATATCAAATGTTTTTTTACCCGATCTCTCTCCCAAGATGGAGAATGATGGCGTAGAAGCCAACAGAAATTCACCTCATCTTTCAAGGCGATCGTTGAATGAATTAGAAAGCTCTGAAAAGAGTGGAATTCCATTAAATACAGCGTGGACTCTCTGGCATGATAAGTGAGAATAAATCATTTCTCTTCAATATTTTTGTTTTCGGATGCATGCGAAGTAACCATTGTTTGTTTCTAGATATGTTCGCGGGGCGACAGCGGCAGAATACGCAGCAAATCTCCGAAAGGTGTATACTGTCCACACAATCCAGGTATGTACGTTTTTCAGGTTAAAATCAACTGACAAAGTTCATGTTATCCACGAAAAATCGAAGGTCAGAGTAATTCGAGCTGTCAAATATAAAATAGTCGTTCCCCAGAGAATTGCGTATTCCTCTCCTAATCTTTGAACGTTACCAAAGCATAAGTATTTTTGTGGTTTTGTAATGCTGTATTTGATTTTTTTAGTAGGAAGTTGTGCGTGTACTCATTTACCCGAAAATTTATTTCGATTTCCAGAGTCTAGACTTTGACAAGGGGAGTGAATAAATTATGAGCTTGGTTGATATGATTAGGAAATGACGTTATTTAGTAGATCAGACCTCAGAAGGGACTCTTTATTAGCGAAAATGTCTTCCAAAAATTATTCGTTGCTTTCAAAATTTTGCTCGCAATATATTTGTGTTTGCAAATGTATTTTACATTTCATAATGGTTTTCTTAATTAAAAGTATACAAATAATTCGATCCTTGTGAAGTGAGAGTTGTGAAAAGATTCTTCGTAAATACTAATAGAAAGTTTTATACAATTGTAACAATCTTTTATGGTTCCTTTCGTCTTTCATCATAATACATGCCTGTACATGCATGCACAACTGTACCTCATTCAACTGTTAATTACAATATTAATAATTTGACATATTTCACTCATTTTTGAATTCTTAGAGTTTTTGGAGTGTCTTCAACAATATACCTTCGCCTTCACAACTTGATATTAGAACAAGCTATCATTTTATGAGAGGAGAGAGGAAGCCACTATGGTATGCATCTTTCATAAATTTAAGGGAGGGGGTACATAGATCTTGAGACAAGTGTGTTTAAAATAAAGGCCCTGAAAAGCTCTCAGATCATAGATTTTTTCAGACAAAATTAGTGATCACATTTTTGCATTGTGGATCAGGTGAAATATTTGTACTAGGTTCTGGGTTCTGTTGATGTATGGCATGTTGTAGAAGGAAGCAAGAATTAATACGCATCTGATACACTTGTCTGAATACTGAAGAACAATAAAGAAGAAAAGTAGACATTAGATGTTGGAGTGATGGGCCAGGTCAAGAAAAAAAAAAAAAAAAAAACGTGTAGTTTGGATCAGCAGTGTTGCATGGATTAAGGACGGCTTATATTATTTTTGTGAAACAAAACGAAACGAAACGAAATTGTACTATTTTGCGAAACGAAATGAAATGAAATGAAATTTTGCGAAATGGCCTTTTTTTGCCTTTATTTAGCAAATATGTCCTCTTCGTCCGAAATGAAATGTGTCCACTAATAAAATGATCAATATTTCTAAGAGCCTAATCACCTCTCATTTTATTCACCATAATTTATAGTACTCATTTTGCAAAGTACTAATTTTGACAGAATTACTATTTTGCGAAATGGCGTTTTTTCACCTTTATTTAGCAAATATGTCCTCTTCATCCGAAACAAAATGTTTCCACTAATAAAATGATCAATATTTCTAAGAGCCTGGTCACCTCTGGTCACCTTATAACGTATTTTCCCAGCAGTTTGACCAAACATGGAGCGTTCATTGAGTTTGGCTGGAATTGCCAGTCACCCATGTGGCTTGTTGGTCAGCTATAAAATTGAGTTGCGGCAACCATAAATAGAACAGAACAAACTACAAGGAATACAGAGCAGAATAGAAAACAGAATTATAACTACAATAAAGAGTAAACTCCGAGCCAATAAAGAGCAATCGAGAACAAAAACAAGTAGTTGTCTTTCATTTTGTTTCGGGCAAAGAGGACATATTTGCTAAATAAAGGTGAAAAAATGCCATTTTGCAAAATAGTAATTCTGTAAAAGTTACTACTTTGCGAAACGAGTTCTATTATGGTCAATAAATTGAGAAGTGACCAGGCTCTTAGAAAGATTGATCATTTTATTAGTGGACACATTTTGTTTCGGACGAAGAGGACATATTTGCTAAATAAAGGCGAAAAAACGCCATTTCGCAAAATTTCGTTTTGTTTCGTTTCGCAAAATAGTACAATTTCATTTCGGTTCGTTTCGTTTCGGAAAATAGTATAAGCCATTAAGGACCATATAGGCATACGGGTCATAGGATAAAATTAGTAACCCATTGGTGCCTTACTGACTTTTAAAATAAATTAATTAAAATCAGTTTTATTAAATTCTGCATTTTGCAGTTTTCTTTGTCATCTGTTTAAATTACCAGTAGCTTCAGCAATTTGAATTTTTCTTTGTCCATGAATCTGAGAGCTGTTTTGATGGTCATTTAGCAATTGACAATAGTTGATTTTTTCTCAAATTTGAGTTGTTCATGCTACACCATCGAAAGAGCATAGATTCAAGATTAAGTAAGATTGCTGAATTTAAAGATTTTCACTTTAAGGTAACATCTGTCTCAACATTAATTTTTGTGATCAAGACTACATTTATTTTTAATGACATCTTATGCGTATTATATCACATATATTGTACAAATTTTTATCATTATTAATTATTAGTAAATTATCTTACTTTTGTTTTGTATGTAAGTTAGTAATAGATATTGGTTTTAGGACTAGTTTCAATGCACGACCCCATAAGTGTGGAGCTTTAAACACTTATCGCGTTGAAATAAAGTTGATGTCATGTTATGTTATGTTATGTTAGTTGTGATTCTATTTTATATGCTTTCTTCTGACTAGGGAAGACAAACAGAACGTTAATGGTGGATATTGGAAAATGCGTTGCGTCAAACATAACACTGTAAGTCCTTGAAATAACAAATGATATTGTACATGTACAAGGCAAGATTTACACTTTCTATATTGTAAACTGAGTCATACATGGAATACTCACAAAACATGCACTTTTGTGAACAATGGGGAGAGAAGGCCACTGGAAAATTAACAAGCTTGTTAAAATAGGGAGGCTGCAATGACCTTAATTTAATTTAATAAATTACAATTTACTTGTAGGTTGCACAGATTGTTCATGTAAACAAATAATTATGAGTGCATAGCCCTCAAAATATCAAGCATTTTAACAATTGTGGGAAATCAGACAAGTCATTATTATAATGGTATTTTTTGATATTGTTTCTAAACATGGAAATTTGATTTGATCTCTGTTTAAGTTTTGGAAAATTGTCTAAAAGGAATGAGTGAATATAAATACTTTTTAGATCAGCCAAAAAAAGAAAGAAATGAAAAAATCAATTAATTAATTGCTTTCAGAATATGATTAATGTTAATAAGTTTGAGACAAACTCCTGGGGCCCATAATTTTTTCTGAAGGTCCTGGTCACTGACCGGTTTATAAAGCTGTTCTGTTTTCATTGAAGATGGGGATTTCAAAAGTTTTGAAAACAAGTACAACAAAACTATCAGCTAAAAAACAAAATGGACTGATCTGGGTGTTAGAACCTGCTTTTCTATCCTTTGAATTTTGAATTTAAAATATAGCATTGGGTCAGTTAAGTTAACAGGACTTTCGTGAAATGGGCCCTCGGACTGAAGGCAACAGAGTCCTCGAAAAAGTAATGGAATTTGTCCTGGAATTTTAAGACATTTTTGGTCTAAAGGGTTTTTTAGTGTCCAGGTTTTGCGTAGAATACGAAGATTTTGCCTCATCTAGAATGTTCGTCAGTTTCGAGTTGAATCTGTACTGATCTTCATTGGCCTTCTTCTTGAACCGGCGGGGTTCTTCAAACTTCAATTTCTTAATCTCACGAAGATGCGAGTCAGCAGTGTCAGAGTTAGCCCTCTTAATGTCGGAAAGGGTAGATACACAAGCCCAGAATATCCTCAGCAGAGAGCTTGTAGATTGCTCC
>NC_142523.1:1812500-1830673 GCF_964205215.1 Stylophora pistillata
ATTTCGTAACCAGCGGCCGCGGCATTGAATATTTTTTCAGTTAGCATTATTTTTTATCCATTTTAATTTTTAGAGTATAGGAACTTTTCAGTCCCTCTCCTAAGTGTGGTAATTAGGATTAGGTTTACTTTTAAAAGCAAATGTGATAGAAAAAGAGGAATTGAATTTCCGCTAAACACAGTAAACCCCTCTAACTCGAACTCCCAAAAGTTACATACAGCTGATAGTCAATGACTAAAACAATGGATCAAGGGAAATCAGGTCTTGCTCGAGTTACTAGGGGGAGTCTGAGTTAATCCAGTTAATCCAGTATTAGGTGGTCTGTATTAGGTGGTCACCTACGGGAAATACAGGTTGACCGTTTTATTTTAGGTTGACCGGCAAATGAGTTGGGTGATGTTCGTGTGTAATATTTGTCCCAAGTGTCTATAAAGTGGAAAGGTAATATGGTGTCGCCTAATCCAGCGGGCTTCTACTGTATTGATTTAAAATTATTGTTATTGAAATATCATAAATAGGTAATTGTATACTCTTATTTATAAGAAAAAATTGTCCAGGGTTAGCTTTAGACATTGGACAGTGTTAATAAAATAAACGACATTCTGTGGATTGAATCACATTTAAGCAAAACATGTTTGGTTAATCTCCATACAGTCAAATCTGTATTAGGTGGTCACCTACGGGAAATACAGGTTGACCGTTTTATTTTAGGTTGACCGGCAAATGAGTTGGGTGATGTTCGTGTGTAATATTTGTCCCAAGTGTCTATAAAGTGGAAAGGTAATATGGTGTCGCCTAATACAGGTTCGACTGTATTTCTAACACGTCCTTAGATAAGATTTTCATTACTGCACCTGAAATACCTTATTATTGTTACCTTTCATGAATGGAGTTAATCAACGATGGGGGGAATAGAGATATGTGAAACTCAACTCTGTTTTCTTTCTTTTTCGATTAATATCATAATCTCAAAGATTATACAGAACAGATCTCAGTTTCCTGCAGATGATAGGTTAAGCTTTCAGCTCAATGATAGGATTCAAGAAATGAAGATGTCCTACTAGCTGACGGCACTTGTGTATCTTGCTATGAAACAAAATTAAGACAGCTTATTGGTGCAGCTACGGTTGCCAAGGAACGTTGGAAGGAAGGAAAAGGAAGCTTTATCTCATGTATAGATTTCTCGTGAGAACTGCATGTAATTATAACACACAAATTTTACAGAAATAAATACTCCCTTGAGCTCGGGAAACAACAACACCTAATGGCCCCTAAAGTCAAGAAGTAAGGGAAGCCGAGAGAAATCCGGAATTAGCTTGCCTTTTGTCACGTCCCTCCCCTTCCCCCCCCCCCCCCCACTTAGGTAACGCAACAAACAAACCTTACTTAAACATATCTTAGCGTCCTAAAAGCTCAAATGGGTTTTAAAAGCCTATTTTACACACCGCGATATTAGATCTATCCAGTCATGGAGTTGGTTTGAGATGTTTTACATTTGTTCTTGCAGCTGCCTTTAACTTGCAAACTTATCGCTTATTACATTACTTCCGTTCGCCCGTCACGCGTCACGTAATGTTGCCAGTCAACTCATTACCGCGCGAGTTATTCATTTATTTGAAACCTGCAGCGTTTGGTGATCCATCTCCAGCAAATTTTTGCTTAGAAAGGGTGTTTGGAAAAGATATATGTAGGCACCTATAAAACTTAGGAAAAACTAGTCCAGTTTAGCCATCTGACCACTCTCCCTATTTAGGAGAAGTCTTCAGTTTGGGAAAAATAGTGATACCGAAGAAAATGCATAGATATGGAAGTGATCATGCCAAGTCAAGCCAGCCATTCTCTTCGAGGAAGGGCAAACACACTAAACGTCGGCTTTAGAAACTATTTACGGTAGCCAATTTGCAATATTAATAAAGTTAATAAAAACAAAATTATCAAACTTGGAAATTTCTTATATTTTGCGACTAACACGATGAACTGTTTCCAAGAATTTTTTTTTCCATAAGATAAGGAATGAAGAGCTGTACATCAAAGAGGATTGCCAAGAAAAGGTATCTAATCATGTTGACTGGCCAAAGAAAGGATCTATTTATATACTAGAATAAGGATCACCTACATCAAAGTCGAGCTCTGACAAATTTGGAACGTCTTGTATTCACTTGGGCATATGAGGGTTAACACTTCTCTTTAAGAGTCACTCATGTGAATCGAAAGCATATCTCCAATTCTCCATGGCAACAGTTCTTTTACGCCTGATACCGCCAACTTTAGTGGCAAGCTCTTTGCAATTATTCCTCCAAAACGTTCTCAAGTTGTAATTTGTTGTTTTTAAGCACACAAGATCATTTTCTCGGTTGGAAACTTCTGCTCATGATTTTCTATCACCTGATAGTGGCCGCCTTTACCAATTGACATTAATTTAGATCATTAGCAAATATCTCAACACCGTCACGGTCAAGCAAATGATGCTTCAGCCGAAACATGTTTCCCTGGCATAAATCATCTAGAAACTAACTTAGAGTCTAACTTACGTAGCGCATCGGAGTTTAAAATACATTCCGACACAAAACCAACATCAGTAAGAAATCAAAGTAAAAATACATGAAGAGCAAACTTCCTGAGGCAAAGGAAAACACGAGTGACAAATTCAAAATTTTTTACAACTTTTTTTTCGCATCCCACTAGTTGTCTACTCTGGAAACTAGAACACCGATATCGTACGGGACTAATTCAAAGCTGTAACTCCCAACAAAATTATTCTTTTCAGCGCAACATCTGTTTAAAAACGAAGAGGGCTCTAAGATATGCGCGTTATTGGAAAAAGGCAATGCAAGCTGAATTACTTAATATGCATAGCAGCTCGAATATGAGATCTAGAAATCCCTATGGATGAGGTGTGCGTTTACTCGAAAAACTGTGAAACAGGTCTAAGTAATTTTGCCTGTGGTAAAAGCTTAAAAATTATGCGCAACGCTGGGATAAAAGATATAATGGACCGCAAAGAATGATTACAATTTCTGCGGTACATAGTTCTGTCGAAAGTTTGCAATTTAAGAATCTAAAATCCAGCCGTCTAGGGTCATTGTCTTTTATTTCTGCGACATGTTTCGCTGATCCAGTGAAAGTGAATAATGACCCATATCTGTCTCTGAATGCCGTCAAATCTGCACTTCCAGTCCTTACATACTTTGTATTGACTAATTTTCCTTACACTTGTTTAGGCAAACTAAAATATCTATAATTACGCTTTCTGAATAGTACCTCTCCAAGTTTAAGCGAGCTAGTAACCAAGAATAATTGGGTTGAGGCTAGAAAAATGAAAGAGGTTCTATATATAAATATATCTCCTGTGTAATTATGATTTATTTGCTACTCAAGTTACGCAGTCATCTGTTTCCTTGCTAAACAGCTTACAATAAAAAAAGTTCTATTTTTTTCAATAAAGACGGGATTTTTGATGACGGTGACGTATAATTGGTGGAGAACGATTCTCAAATAGATCTCTATCGTTTCATCAAAACACGAAGCACTGCAATAAAACCGGTATTCATTTAATACACGCTAAGTACTCCCATTAGACAATGTAGACAAGGAAACTTAACGGTTTAGTGGTAAAGGGCGCAGGGAGGACGTATGTGCTCGATTGAACACTTCGCTTCTTTACTTTAGCCAAGACGTGCAGTCTGGGCTGATCGGAACCCTTCAGCACCTGAACTGTGAGGATCTAAGCTTCCTTAAAGAGACCGTGGGGAAATAACGTAAGTGAATTAATAACAGTTTACTTACTGATATAGTTTTTATTTTGAGTGGTCTTCGATTCCAAGATCGGACTCTGCACCCTTTTTTCGTAATTTCGTAAGAAAAATTCACGATTAAAAACTGTGCGATTATAACATGTCTTAGCGAGTGGTGGATTGAAAAAATGGTGCCAGACTGCAACGATAGAATGGATGCAAAAAAAAAAAAAAACACTTTTTAAATCGTTTCTTTGGGCTCACAGACATATTGACTCAGTATTTCATCAGAATTCAATTACACATAAGGTGGTTGTGGGGCTGTTAGTACCGCTGTTTCATTAGCTGACTGATCATTTCCAAGAAGAATCTTAGTCTAAACTCCACCCGCTTAAAAGCCAATACGAAAGTATGAAAACGTTTGTTTTTTAAAACTCAAGCAATCCCGGAAACCTTTGTACTCAGAGATGATACTTGAAAATGGAGAATCTCTTATTGAGGCTAAAGATGCCATGCGTGATTTCTGGTTGCGTTCAGTAGCCATTTTTCAGATCTTTAAAGTTAGAATCAAGCTTCGGATTTTGTTTTTTTCTGAGGGAAATGGAATTTTCTTAGCCTCTGTATCTTGTAACCGCTGCTAAAAAGTTCAAAATAGTGCTCCCAAATTCGATCTCCTCAGCATTCAGCCATGCCTTAAAATTTTCCACAGACTCACGGTTGGAAACTTCTGCCGAAAGTCAATGGTGCGAATAACCAAGAAAAATAATATGATTAGCGCATACCGGTAAACATTTGTTTAAACTCTGCAGAAATTGACACACGAATGTCTGTTATTGTTAGGTAAGACTCTTCAGCAATTACATGCGTTTCTGCGCGAGTCATACGTCAAGCGTCTTCGTTCACCTCTCCGTCCGTTACACGTGAACGCAAGGGAAGCTAAAAGTCCCCGAAGGCAAAAGAAGAGCTACTTCAACCCGTGAATATTGGTAGAGACAAGGATTCGGAAACAGTCAAACCAACCAAACATCGTACTTAGAGCACAACAGGAGCTCTAAAGTATATCAACTGTGATTTTAATGCTTTTGTTCACTCGTTGTATCTTTTTAATTCTGCGTTTCACTTATCCTTAGCGACACGTCACTTAGTGTGACAAGTGTCACCCCGAGTGATCCACTCCGACCTCCCAAAGTCCACCCGATTCGCCTTTAATCTACCGCTTATAAGCGAATCTAATTATTTCAAATTACCGCATACATGCTGATAAAGTATGCCCTATTTACCTACCGAGATTAGATTACCGAGAACAAAACAAAGGCCAAAACAAAACAAAACAAAGGAAAACAAAACAAAGGAAATGATTTCAGAATGTTTTTCTGTTCTTCAGTAATCTTCACGCGTGGAATTTTATCCATGATCTCTTTTTACCAGATGTAAAAGCGATGAATTTTCCTCTTTCGCTTGAACCTTGCCAAAAGAACAGAAAAACATTCTGAAATCATTTCCTTTGTTTTGTTTTCCTTTGTTTTGTTTTGTTTTGGCCTTTGTTTTGTTCTCGGTAATCTAATCTCGGTAGGTAAATAGGCCCTACTTTATCAGCATGTATGCGGTAATTTGAGAATAATTAGATTCGCTTATAAGCGGTAGATTAAAGGCGAATCGGGTGCAAAGTCAGGAGGTAAAGACGGGAGAGTCTTGGGAACTACACTAGTGGCCTTTCGTCAAACTCTCACCACCCCCTCTCCCCCAAGGTAACGCAACATCGTAAAAATCCACAGGGGTCCTACAAGCCTTACTTTATGAAACGCGATATTCGATTCATCCAGGCATTTAGTCGGTTCGGATTTTTTTTCTATTAACTTTCTGCTGTTGTTTGATGTCTGCACCATGTTGTTATGGAAATCTTATTATGTCCGAAAATTATGATTGAGATATTCTATGTAGACTGGTCACGGTGGAAACTTCTGCCTTAAAGTTATTCGTAAGTCACCACACACGTATTGATCGATTTGTGTTTTTTAAAAATATTTTATTTCTGACGTCAAAATTTTAGACAGTTTTCGCTTGTTGTGTTCCCAAAATTATTGACGCATACGCGTGTCTTTTTTATAAACGGAGACTTTAATATTACCTCTTTAAAAGCCTTTTTAAAATTACGAATGTAATGCCCTAAGGGATCATTTGCCGGATGCTCTAGTATATGTTATTTTCCTGACGGACTCTCTCACGCAGAAGTTTTAATGAGGAGGTATATTGGAGGTTTGGTGCGATAACAACTATACATCAGCATTTATTGAGTAGGTCAAATGGCAAGATATCTCACCAACTGTTGAAAACAATAACAGTGATAACATTGAATAAAAATAGTATCGTATTTCATTCCGCGCGGTCATTTATCCACTCGGTTAGGCCAAATATGATCAGAAGTTTTATTTTTCCAATAAAAGCGGAATGTTTGATGACGTTGACGAAGAACTCTCAAGTAGATATCCACCATCATCACAGGAAACACAGCATTGTCCTAAAAACCTGTACTCCTTTAATAAGTGTTATGCTAACTGCCCCTATTGACAATAGCGACAGATTAAAGAAACAAAAAAAACGTAACGGTTCAGTCAGTAAGACTGACAAGCAACTATAAAGAAGGGCGTATATAATTGATTGATTCTAGGAAGATTTAACTCTTTACATTAGCCAAGACCTGCAGTCTCGGCTGATCAGAACCTTTCAGCATCGAAACTGTGAGGATCTTACCTGGGGAGAGCTAACGTGAGTGAATTAATGTTAGTTTCTTTAATTCAAACTTTTATAACTTTAAGTGGGTTCGATTCCGGCCTGTGTATCTTTTTTCAAAACGATTCAGATGGCTTTTATCTGTGATAGGGATTTCGGTGAGAAAAATTCCACAATGATTAAAAAATGGTGCGATAATGACGTCTGTCTTGTCGAGTAGTCGTTTGAAAGTCTATGCATGACTCTAACGACCAGAATGGTGAGAAAAAAAAATTATTGGAAATGTTTCACTTGGTTTCACAGAATTGTTGACGTGATTTTCTTTCAAAATTCATGTTTCTTTTCGGTGTTTGCAAAGGTGATTACTTATCGCTGTTACATTTGTGGATTGGTTCCGGAAAAAAAAAAAAATGTTAAGTCCTCAGTTCCATTTTTCCCGCAGCGCGGCAGATAGTATGAGAGGGATTGAATCTTCCTATTCCTGCCACAATTCGATCTCCTTAGCACTCAGTCACCTTTTCAGCTTTTCCTAAGTCATGTCACGGTTGGAAACTTCTGCCGAAAGCTGGGCATACAGATAGCAACGAAATCGCTATCATTGTCACATAAATAGTTGCAATTAGTTCAGGACCCACTCTAAGATCATAAAAATCCACATGGATCCTACAAGCCCTACTTTATGGACCGCGATATTCGATTCATCCAGGTATTTAGTCGGTTGCGATTTTTTTATTATCCTTCTGCAGTTGTTTGATGTCCGCATCGTGTTGCTGTGGAAATCTAATTATGCGCGAAAAGTACGATTAAGATTATCTATGTAGATTGGTCACGGTGAAAACTTCTACCTCAAAGTTGTTCGTAAATCTCAAAATTTTGGACAGTTTTCGCTCGTTGTGTTCCCAAAATTATTGACGCTTACGCATGTCCTCTTTATAAACGGAGACTTAAACGTTACTTCTTTCATTTAAATTTACTAATTTCATGCCCTTGGGGGATCATTTTCCGGATCCTATGGTATTTGTTGTTTTCCTGACGGACTCTCTCACGCAGAAGTTTTAATGAGGAGGTACTGGAGGTTTAGAACGATAACAAATCTACTTCAGCATTAATTGAGTCGATAAAATTGCAAGATATCACACCAACTGTTGAGATAATAATGGCGATAACAATGAATAAAAAATAGCATCGTAAATCATACCGCGTAGTCATTTTATTCACTTGGCTAAGTCAAATATGATCAGAATTTTTTTCCAGTAAAAGCGGGATGTTTGATCAAGGTGACGAAGAACTCTCAAGTAGATCTCTATTATTGCAGGAAACAAAGCATTGTACTAAAAGCAGTACTCCTTTAATGAATGTTATGCTAAATGCCCTCATAAACAACAGAGACAAAGAAACAAGAAAACCTAACGGTTCAGTTAGTAAGAAGGGCGTACATATTTGATTGGTTCTAGAAAGCTTCGCCTCTTTACATTAGCCAAGACGTGCTGTTCCAGCTGATCAGAACCTTTCAGCATCAAAATTGTGAGGATCTAATTAACCTTTCTTAAAGAGACCGTGAAGAGCTAACGTGAGTAAATTAATGTTAGTTTCTTCAATTCAAACTTTTATAACTTTAAGTGGGTTTCTATTCCAGACTGTGTATCCTTTTTCAAAACGATTCAGAGTGGATTTTACCTATGATAGGCTTGGGGATAATGGTCAGAAAAAATCCACGATGATTCAAAAATGGTGCGATAACAAAGTATATCTTGTCGAGTAGTCGTTTGAAATTCTATGCCAGGCTCTAACGACCAGAATGGATGAAAAAAACAAAATCTCACCACAAATGTCTCTTTTGGTTTACAGAAATCTTGAAGTGATTTTTTTTCATAGTTCATGTTTCTTTTCGGTGTTTGCAAAAGTGATTACTTATCGCTGTGACATTTGTGGATTGGTCTCGCAAAAAAAAAATTAAATTCGTTGTTCCATTTTTCGTGCAGCTCGGCAGGTAGTATGAGAGGGATTGAATCTTCCTATTCCTGACGCAATTCGATCTCCTTAGGACTCAGCCATCCTTTTAGACTTTCTTACGTCTCGTCACGGTTGGAAACTTCTGCCGAAAGCTGGGCATGCGGACTACAACGAAATCGCTATCATTGTCACATGAACAATTGCTGAAAGTCTGACAGTTGCAATCATATGATAGCCATTAATTAACTATTTGCCGGCGTTTCTTAAGATTGCAAACACGATGGGAGTTAGACTAGTGGTAATTATCAGAGCTTAAATTAGTTGAAGTGCAGTATGCATATATATATATATATATATATATATATATATATATATATATGCATATTAACCAAGCGCGAGGGCCGTACTGGGAGAATATCGGCCCGAGGTCTTGACAGTGCGGACCGAGCGCAGCGAGGTCCGTACAAAAAAGACCGTGGGCCGATATTCTTCCAGTACGGTCCCGAGCAAGCTTGGTTAATAAGAGATTTATTATACGACTGAAGTTCAAAGGGACACAAGTGCGGTATCATTAGGGACCATTTGGGACAGTGCCCGGTCCAATACTTAGAGAATATTGACCGGCAATAGAGCATTTTGATTGGTTGATTTTAGTTATTGGCCCTCTGACTGCCCGAGTCGTGTAAAAAAAATATATATATATATATTTATATATATACTAATTGTGAGTTGTAGCCAGCACTGTTAAAAAGGGTTCAATACACATTTGTGTAGAGCGGTATATAACATTAAGTGACTAGAAGGAAACACAAATGATTCGCTGCATCTCTGAGTTTCGTGCATTAAGCACTCCTCAGGCAGATGAGTATATATATATATACAATACACTATATATCTATACAAATGTGAAAGAAGGAAATTATTACTTATTGCTCGAGTTTCACGCTCTAGGCGATCATAGAGCGTGAAACTCGAGTAACTAGAAAAAAAATTGCGAGGATGGACAACTTCTGACGTAAAAAATATAAAAAATTTTAATAAAAAACGTTTCGGGCAGAGACCTTCAGTTATTTACAACTTTTGAAATAAAAAAAGAGCATTAAATAGCATCGAAGTGCTAATGATTACGTAATTACAGATAACGACTAATGAACTGGTGCTAATAAAAAGATAACAAAAAACCTAGGTTTTTTGTTATCTTTAACTTTTTTTTAAGAGAGATGCACCTTGTTATCAATGCTGATTGCAAGGGAATCACTGAACTTTCTGAGTGACTCACTTCTGTGATGAATCTGCCGTCACACTTTGCATTATTTCTTTGGCAAGTTTTGTTACAATTTTTTTCTTACAATTTCTTAAAACAGTTTATTTAATAATTTTTTTGTATCTTTTTTATGCATAATTTTTTTAAGACAATGTTTTGTGATAATTTGGTTATAATCATATTACAGAACAATGGTTTATAGAAATTTTTATTGAAAAATAAAACTGATTTCAAGAGCTGATTGGCCCAATTAAAAATTGGAATCATTTTTCACTTTTCCCATAACGTGATTGGAGATTTCCGATTGTGTTCGAAAAATGCTGGCAAGTTTCTTTCTGGAATGCCAAAAAGTTACTACAAAAAATGCCAAAAGTCCAAAGACATGCTAGCTAAATTTCAAAAGTTGCAACGTAAATTTTCTGATATTTTCATATCAACGTCATTCAAAAGCTCTATTTCTTCTTCTCCAAAATAATTGCTAGCATTGGTCAAGAAAATAGCTTGAAACTTAGCTTTAACGAAATGCTCGCAAATAGTGGCCAAATCAAAACTAATAATAATAATAATAATAATAATAATAATAATAATAGTGGCCAAATCAAAACTAATAATAATAATAATAATAATAATAATAATAGTGGCCAAATCAAAACTAATAATAATAATAATAATAATAATAATAATAATAATAATAATAATAGTGGCCAAATCAAAACTAATAATAATAATAATAATAATAATAATAATAATAGTGGCCAAATCAAAACTAATAATAATAATAATAATAATAATAATAATAATAGTGGCCAAATCAAAACTAATAATAATAATAATAATAATAATAATAATAATAATAATAGTGGCCAAATCAAAACTAATAATAATAATAATAATAATAATAATAATAATAGTGGCCAAATCAAAACTAATAATAATAATAATAATAATAATAATAATAATAATAGTGGCCAAATCAAAACTAATAATAATAATAATAATAATAATAATAATAGTGGCCAAATCAAAACTAATAATGATAATAATAATAATAATAATAATAGTGGCCAAATCAAAACTAATAATAATAATAATAATAATAATAATAATAGTGGCCAAATCAAAACTAATAATAATAATAATAATAATAGTAATAGTGGCCAAATCAAAACTAAGGATAACCTCGGGTCTCACGGAACAAATAATATCAGAAAAAGACAGGAGCACATTGGTTCTGATAAGGATCGAAATGGGGGCTGCGAAACGTTGCAACTTGACAGATTATGTATTCAAAAGGTTGATAAACATTCAAGAAATTCGCATATATTGAAGTCTTACTATGAAATTGTTTTTTCATGCCCAGAAAGGCTAAAATTGCTCGAGGTTGCAAGGGTTGCTAGGGTTGCAAGGGTTGCTAGGGTAGCTAGGGTTGCTAGGGTAGTTGCTAGGGTTGCTAGGGTTTCTAGGGTTACTAGGGTTGCTAGGGTTGCTAGGGTTGCTAGGGTTGCTAGGGTAGCTAGGGTTGCTAGGGTTGCTAGGGTTGCTAGGGTTGCTAGGGTTGCTAGGGTAGCTAGGGTAGCTAGGGTTGCTAGGGTTGCAAGGGTAGCTAGGGTAGCTAGGGTTGCTAGGGTTGCTAGGGTTGCTAGGGTTGCTAGGGTAGCTAGGGTTGCTAGGGTAGCTAGGCTTGCTAGGGTTGCTAGGGTTGCTTGTAACGGAAAAAGTTGCTCCAAACGCCAAAAATTGTTTAAAATTTGCCCTGCACAATCGTGACAGGCCTAACCACGGTAGCAATTGGGATAATGTAATAATTGACAGGAAAAGGAATCGAGAAGATACACGCCAAAAACAATTGAGGTCAGATGTATTGCTTTCAAGGAATTTTCTTCATTACTGTTTTCCAATTTTCTAGTACTTTATAAATCGGTTAGATTTTCAATTTGAAATTTGGTAAACTTGCTGGGCAGTTCGTCTAGGCGTATAGTTGCTAATTGGTTTTTTAGAGTCGTTGGTTCTGTTTCAGGTTATTGTTTATCACCTGGGAAGGGGGGACCATTCTCATGATTCCTTCCACTCATAGGCATTTAATTTGTATTCGATTTTCTGTAGTGACCTTTATACTCTGTTGGCAACGACTGCCCCCCCCTTCTCCCTAAAAACTAGTGATCCCTCCCAAAATCGCTACCCTCCCCCCCTTCAGGCGATAATGAATGACTGGTTCCTAATACACGTTTTCATTATGTTTTAGTCTAAAGCTCAAGCAGAGATATGATATTTTTATGGTGTACGTTGTTGATGTTCCTGTCCTCTACGAAGTCACAAAGGACTGGTAAGTCATGCTACATCTAAAAAAGTTGGGGCACATTTGTGCAAAGGGTGGATTATGCTAAGTGTCAACAAAACGTTTTCCGCTATCCACTGGATAGAAATTTACCCAGTGGATATTATAACATAACCAAAGTAAAGCGCGCGCTCTGATTGGTCAATTTAGCGTCCCCCATTTCCCCATGGGTGTACGCTGCTGACGTGAGCAAATGCAAAGACTATTTTTCCGCGCGCGCTTGTTTTTTCTGGTCACGTAAGATTTGTTAAATAAAAGGGAACTCTTTAGCTACAATGTATCAATGTTATGTTATAAAACAAATGGTAAACACCACAGCGTACACTATTGAGTTATGGATGCACTTGGGAGGTTTGCTAAGCACTCAAGAAGCTAGAGTCGCTCTCGGCTATCGCCTCGAGCGACTCTTACGCTTCTTTCGTGCTTAGCAACCTCCCGCGTGCATCCATAACTCAATAGTGTACGCTGTGGTGTTTACCATTTGTTAAGTGTTATCCAGCCTTAGAACAACCAGGACCTGTACAATTCTGTAAGACCGATATTATAAGAGATTTCCCCCAAACGGGTGTTACACTCGAACGCCAAACAGACAGGTATAACCTGATGAGTGAAGATCATTGCAACTACACTTGGTGTGGGCGAAATGCGCTACAAATGGCAGAGGTAGACAAATTTAAACAGCTTTAGTTCCCTGAAGACAAAAGCACTTTCCGTTTTTTAATTAGTCTGGTATCACAATCATATCACAATTATCATATTAAAAGTTCACATTTTATCGTGGTCAGAGTGTTCGCCTCCCACCACTCTGGCCCGGGTTTTTTTTTTCCTGGACCTGGCTTCATATGTGGGTTGAGTTTGTCGTTGGTCATTGTCCTTGCCCTGGGGGTTTTACTCCCTTCACAAAAACCGACATTCCAAATTCCTATTCGACCTGGAAACCGTGGACAAGAAGAGCCAATGTACATTGCTAAATTTCCATTTAATTCCCATTCCCACAATAACCATCTCATTTTGGTTGTTATTTATTTTATTAAAAAATATGAGCATTTAAACAAAAACAGCTTTTAGAACACACTCGTTTTTCCAGGGTTATAGGAAAAAGAAAAGGCTTAACAGATTGGATACGACTTATTTCCTTGATTTGGATTTCGGAAAAGGGAGAACTATAACAGTAGTGCTATCAGGTCATTTTGGAACTTGCTACAGAAAATGGCATTCAAGGGAGATCCATTCAGGGGCGAGTGTTTAGCTCCCTTTCTTTAGACTTCTGATAAGGAAAGATTTAAGATAACATTTCATAATAAAAAGTAACGCGACTAAAACATGATGTTTCGGCGACGACATCCACCATTATCAAATGTAAATTATTGGTTAAATTTAGTTGTATAAAAAAGAAGTGAAACTAAGTGTGAAAGTAATTAGAATGAGATAGAGTTTTGACAATCGCGGACATGTACCAATCCACCCCCGAGTGGTATTAGCCGCTAATGCAAAGGGCTTAGGGATCAGACACGACCCTGTCCCGAAGTTCTAAGAAGATGTGCTGATAGTAGCACAAGTTAGTAATCGATTTCCATCTTTTTTTCACGGGACAGAATCAGCTTGGTAACACCTAATAACGTTTAGAAAAAGTGGGAATAATTCCGCAGAATTTCTGTCAAGTTTTATCTCCCTCTAGGTATCTTAAAAACTATCTTGCAACGCAAAATAGAAGGTCCAAATGAAAAATCGTTTCGTGCAGCCATTGAACAAAATAGGTGCTGAGTGACTCTGCTTCTAAAGTTATCTGGTAGATTTGTCCCATTGCAAGTTTGCCCCTGAATTGCAACAAGTTCGTCCCATCTTAACCAAAAGTTTTTCACCTATGAGTAAAGGGGGCGAGTTTCCAAAGAAACTGTGATGCTGCATCAGTGGGGGTAACAAGGTAATTTGGTAATATCAACTACGTTGAAATTGTAAATTGGCCACCGTAAAGAATTAAATAGCTGACGTTTTGAGCGTTAGCCCTTCGTCAGAGCCCTTCGTAAGAGCCCTTCGTCAGAGTGTTTCACCTAGTTCGTCAAGGTAGGACATACTTCTTTCAGTCAAATTCATAATGTGTTTCGTTTCCTGACGACACAACATACTCCTTTCATTCAAAATCATAGTGTGCTTTGATCAACGTGAAATCTATTTACTGAGTTAAACGCTTAACGCTTAATCGTGCATCATACGTATCTAATACCGCAGTTCAAAATATATGAACTTCATATATTCATTGTATCCGATTTATCACTTTCACGGGTTTATTACGAATCAACTTAACGGCCTGCTCCCAGTTGGCTTGTTAGCTCAATTGGTAGAGCGCTGCACTAGTATCGCAGAGGTCAGTGGTTCAAATCCCGTACAGGCCTGATTTTTTTCAGGTGAGATTTGCGCTATTGCATAAAGAGCGCTATCTACTGCGAGGATCGTGCATCATACGTATCTAATACCACAGTTCAAAATATATGAACTTCATATATTCATTGTATCCAAAGCATACTTAGTCGCTATGAAACGCTATACGAGAACGCTCAACGACGAACAGGTGCGAGTATTACGAAATACGCGCGTTGGTTCTTTGGAATATTTGTAAGCTCCTAATGGAGACGTTTTTTTTCTTAGTTTGTCCTTAAAAGATATTCTTAACTTGAAATTTGTAGTGAACATGAGCATAAGAGCATCAAGCAAATTGAAGCCTGGAGTAATGCAGCAGCTTAATATTACTGGTGTAGTTGTCGCGCATCAGTTAACACAGCTAAGAATTAAATGAGCCCGTGGGGGGGGGGGGGGGTGAGCTTCTAAAGAAATTGTAGTGCTGCTTCGGGAGGGAGTATGACAAGGTAATGATGGTTTTTTCAACTAAGTTGAAAATGTAGCTTGGCCACCATAAAGAGTTTTAAAGCTGAGGTTCGAGCATTAGCCCTTCGCCATTCGCCATGACGCTCTTACGGTGGCCAATCTACATTATCAATTCAGTTGATAAAACGAAACTGCAACTAAGGGAATCGGCATTTTATCGGTTGTGTTATGGTTCCATTGAAAGCTATTTGTTGAACGAAATATACATGGCTTTGACAGAGAAGGAATTGGTTGTGCTCTCAGAGGGGCTAAGTTTCTAAAGAAACTGTAGTCCTGCGTTGGTAGAGGTAACAAGGTAATTTGGTTACATCAACTAAGTTGAAATCGTAATTGTCAGAGCGAATAGCGAAGAGCGTTAGCCCTTCGTCCATTCGCTCTAACGAAGGGCCAAGGCTCGAAACGTCAGCTTTTAAACTCTTTACGGTGGCCAATTTACAGTTAATTTTAACTTAGTTGATATAACCAAATTATGCTCTTAGAGAACGAGTTGAAATATTTGAGTAATCTGTTGTCAGGTTGTATTTAAACCATTTCATTTTTCCTTTAGTTTGTGAAGATGGATCTTGGATGTGTCCACGCTTTCTTATCCGGTGTAATCTTCCATGGGTTGCAAAAAACTGCCCCAAGAGTTGCAACAAATGTCCAAGTAGGTTAATAAGTAATTGCACACTAAATATATTACCCACCAAAGACGAAAAACAAAACAAACGAAACAAAACGAAGCAAAACAAAGCAAAGCAACAACGATGGAAACGATTAAAACAATGTCACACTGTACAATAATAATAACAATAATAATAATGATGATGTTAATAATAATAATAATATCAAACTTTATTAACACTCAAAGCAACTATTTACAAGTTAAAAGTAAAAACGATTTCAATTGAAATCCTATTTACAATCTAATCCTTTCCATCATCATCAATATTATTATTGTCGATGCTAAACTAAAAATGCATTATTATTCTTCAAGAGATAAAATTGCACTAGCCCTAAAATATAATCATAATTTAATAAATTCACAAAAAGGTAAAAACAAAAAAAAGAAAAAGAAAGTATATATAAAACTTGGTAAAATTCACAAAACTACGTTGGACAGGCGGTAGCGTTGTCGAGGGAGAAGTTCAATTAATATAATAATGATAATAATAATATTAATAATAATAATAATAATAATAATAATAATAATAATAATAATAATAATAAAAGTAATCTTAAAAGAGGGAGCCCAGTTTGCAGTGTGGTCCTATATTTAGTGGTTACCCTGTGTTTAGTTTTAGTCCTGTTTTAATTCTGTTGCCAAATTTTGCCGAAGTAATAGAACTGAACTTTAAATCCTTCAACGAGAAAAAGGTTTCCCTTTACCGGGTTTGACGTATTTTTCTGATTGTGAGTTTGAAGATGAATGGATATAATCCATATCTACCTGAACAAAATTAAAAAGAGGGATTAATGACGGTATCTGAGCAACTGTGCTCCTAACCCCCCTCCCTGACACAACAACAGTCAACTGGTGACAAGTTAGAGTTGTTGTTGGCTGGGGGGGGGGGGTAGGGAACTTCCCTTAAGACATCCGTTATTCTAATTTGATATATTCAATTATACATATTGTTCCCCTCTTCAGGTGTAACCAACGGCGGTTGGTCAGAATGGGGTAACTGGGGCAGGTGCAGTCAGACTTGCGGCTCAGGAAGTCAAACCCGATCACGAACATGCACTAATCCACCTCCAAGCAATGGCGGGTCTGCCTGCCAAGGAATCAGTGTTCATTCAAGACCTTGCAACACACATACATGTTCCGGTGGTGGAGGTGGTACCGGTAAAAAAATCGATTTCTACTTAAAGCTAAGCTATTCAACACCCAATAATGTCGCCAGAAGTGAGAATGGCACTGATATTGTTGTTAAATTATTTTTTTGGCTAGCTCTTCGCCTTTTCGTCTGCTTGCAGCAGTTACTGTGATCTGCGATTCCACAAAAAATTTAATAAAGAGTAGCCGATGTTATGCTGTTAAGCTTGCCATCAATTCGCAACTTACTTTGACTGGTGACTTCCAAAAGTCACATGACTGTAAACTTATCGCAGGTTTCACTGCACATTACCATATAATCACTATGACATTGTCATTAATCATTTAAACGTTTGGTCTCCTTTATTAAGAATATACATGAGCCGTGTTGAGTATTTGTCAGCCATAACGATATGCATTGTTGCCCACCAACCGCCTTTTAATAGCTGGTCTTTGATCTACATCAGTCAATTTCCCCTCTTCCACTGTGGATAGTTCAACTTAATGCATTTTATTCTAGACAATAGATTGAGAATATATTAATATATATACTTTGTTTTTCTCTTTTATTTATTTTTCTCTTTGTTTGCATTTGTTGTCGTTGTTTGTACCTAAATTTTTATCTTTCGTTTCAATGATGTTGTTTTAGAGGACCGCACCAAACAGGCTCTGAAAAAAGTCTGTAAATCCAGATATCTGCTTGTATTCATTCAATTTGGTTCGGTCATTAGTTTGCAGACATGGAAGCACCGCCTATAACAGTTGTGGTGAAAGATGTACTTGTCACTTTGGCCGCCTGATCAATTGCATTCGAATAAGGAAAGAATTCACAGCCATGTCAAAAGAAGAACGAAGACGCTATATAAGCACAATAAAAACAGCCTCGACTGACCAGCGATTCAGAAGAGATTACGAAAACCTGATCAATATGCATCAAAGGCTTTTCTCCGGGCCAATCCATCAGCCACAGCAGTTTCTTCCTTGGCACCGCTGGTACATTCTGCAATATGAAAATCTTCTTCGGAGGGTCGATTGTAAGTTTACAGTGGCTTTCTGGGATTGGAGTCTTGACGCCGATCCATGGGGCGCATCAAACGAGCTGGAACTCTGGCACAGTGGCGACTCCGGTTTTGGTGGGAATGGCGCTGGTGGTTGTGTGCGGGATGGACCCTTCAGGCAGGGCGTATGGTCGGCCGTGTCACTTAACGGACGAAAGTGCTTAACCCGTCAATTTAGGGGCACCCCTCCTGATTCAGCAGCAGTGCAAGAAGTTATTATTCAAAATAGTTTCGAGACCTTTGAAAGTGAACTCAGGATAAACCTTCACGACCAAGTACATTGCCTGATTGGAGGAACCATGTGTACAACGGAGTCTGCATCAGCTCCGGAGTTCTTCCTTCATCATGGTTTCATCGATAAGATCTGGAATGACAGACAAAAGAGGACCAGGAACCACGCATGGCAACAAGTATCGCTGATGGG